>NW_019957540.1:249853-276851 GCF_002910315.2 Salvelinus sp. IW2-2015 | reverse complement strand
TGAACTTATCCTCTGCAGCAGAGGTAACTCTGGGTCTTCCTTTCCTGTGGTGGTCCTCATGAGAGCCAGTTCCATCATAGCGCTTGATTGTTTTTGCGACTGCACTTGAAGAAACTTTCAAAGTTCTTGAAATGTTCCGTATTGACTGACCTTTGTCTTAAAGTAATGATGGCCTGTTGTTTCTCTTTGCTTATTTGAGCTGTTCTAGCCATAATGTGGACTTGGTAAATAGTCTGGGTAGCCATTTGACTAGATGTTCAGGAGTCTTATGGCTTAGGGGTAGAAACAAGGTAGGGGTGTAGACCACCCCTACCTTGTCACAACACAACTGATTGGCTCAAACCCATTTAAGAAGGAAAGAAATTCCACAAATGAACAAGGCACATCTGTTAATTGAAATGCATTCCAGGTGACTACCTCATGAAGCTGGTTGAGAATGCCAAGAGTGCAAAGCTGTCATCAAGGCAAAGGGTGGCTGCTTTGAAGAATCTCAAATATATTTAGATTTGTTTTACAATTTTTTTTGATTACGTCATGATTCCATGTGTTATTTCATAGTTTTGATGTCTTCACTATTAGAAAAATAAAGAAAAACCCTTGAATGAGTAGGTGTCAACTTTTGACTGGCTCTGTATATTTAGGTATTTTTGGGGGTGGGTTAAAAGTTTTCAGTGTAAACTTAAACGACTAAAGCCAGCTATAAAGCATTAGCTTTAAAATTGAGAAATTTCCATGGGAAAATGTTTAGAATTGCAGGAAATAGCATTTTTGTCTCTGCGTCCAAGAGGGCCTCTAAAACCGCGCCATTGACCACAGCCACTACCCCTATCCCCTTTAATTTAAATACTTATTAAGTATCAAAAGTAAATGGAATCGCTAAAATGTACTTAAATATCAAAAGTATTATTATTATTATACTATTAAGTAAACCAGACAGCATCATTTTCTCTTTTTTTTATTGATGGATAGCAAGGGATGCAAACTGGTGAGGGCCCAAAAAAGGTGACTTTTTCTTGCACTGAAACATACAACAACAAAAATCCCAGCTAGTGAGAAATGCGGGTTTTAACTAATTAAACAAAGAATATGATCTACATTATCAGGCTCTGTGTATAAAATAAAAAGTGGCTCATGTGAACCTAACCCACACCTAAAAAAAAAAAAAAATAAGTAAGCAATCCAATGTAAAGTCTAGGCAATATTTGTTGCCTAGACTTTACTGTAAATGACACTCAAGTCTTGAGAAAAAAGCAATACACTGCATTTCAGTTAGCCATGACAGCCTTCTAAATATTGCACTTGGAGAAAAAACCCCATCTTAAAGTAGAAATAGAATGAAACAAACAGGCATTCTATTTTCGCTCTATTATAATGGCCACTATAGTAGACATCGATCAAGTGCACAAGGCTACATGTGTTCAAAAATAATGTTCACTGAGTAAAAATTGTAATAATCCCCCCTCATACACACACGTGTTACTGTCAAGTTCAACACAAGCAAAATCTTTGGGCTGCACTGCACATACTACAGTTGTACACTTTCTGCCTGTGTACATCTTCTACAATGTGCCAGCAGAGCATTATACCCTTTGTTGGCATAATTGATCTCTTACAGGCAGAGAGTACACACGGCATACCCCTTTTAATCCACTGTATTGAAAAAGTGAGAAACTGTGTGGTGTTCCTTTCACCTCTATTGTGGCATCCAGCTTAAGACAGGCCCAGCTACACTTGATCGCTGTATGCACTTAAAAAACCAAATCCTTTTACTCAAGTAGTATTTTACTAGGTGACTTTTACTTGAGTCATTTTCTATTAAGGTATCTTTACTTTTACTCCAGTATGACAATTGAGTACTTTTTGCACCACTGTCGAATTGCTGCTAAGAATCCACTACTAAAGAACACCAATAGGAACAAGAGATTTGCTTGTGCCAAGAAACATGAGCATTGGACATTAGACCGGTAGAAATCTGTCCTTTTGGTCTAATGAGTCCAAATTTGAGGTTTTTGGTTCCAACCGCCGTGTATTTGTGAGATGCAGAGTAGGTGAACGGATGATCTCCACGTGTGTGGTTCCCACCGTGAAGCATGGAGAAGGTGTGGGGGTGCTTTGCAGGTGACACTGTCAGTGGTTTATTTAGAATTCAAGGAATACTTAACCAGCATGGCTACCACAGCATCCCATCGGGTTTGCACTATAATTCGTTTTTCAACAGAACAATGACTTAATACACCTCTAGGCGGTTTAAGGGCTATTTGACCAAGATGGGGAGTGATGGAGTGTTGCATCAGATGACCTGGCCTCCACAATCACCTGACCTCAACCCAATTGAGGTTTGGGATGAGTTGGACTACAGAGTGAAGGAAAAGCAGCCAACAAGTGCTCAGCATATGTGGGAACTCCTTCAAGGCTGTTGGAAAAGCATTCCAGGTGAAGCTGGTTGAGAGAATGCCCAGCGTGTGCAAAGCTGTCATCAAGGCAAAGGGTGGCTACTTTGAAGAATCTAAAATATATAATCTATTTTGATTTGAGAGAATGCCAAAAGTGTGCAGAGCTGTCATCAAGGCAAAGGGTAGCTACTTTGAGGACTCTAAAATATTTTTTGATTTGTTCAACCCTATTTTGGTTACTACATGATTCCATATGTGTTATTTCATAGTTTTTATGTCTTCACTATTCTACAATGTAGGAAATAATAAAAACACTTGAATGAGTAGGTGTGTCCTAACTTTTGACTGGTACTGTGATATATATCAATATTTAACAATCCCCTCAAACATTCATGATTTGCTTTGCCTTTATAGTTTTAAAATTGGTTTATTCAACTTTGAAAGGAGTGGAAGACGTCTGTTTGGTAGAAGGCACCATCATTGTATTCTCAACCATGTTCATCCCTGCGTATAGAATTTATAAGCATTTTCCTGGTCAACCATTAAACTGCAATTGAGCATTGACAATTATGGCAGGCTTACATTTTAGTGTTGAATTAAGCAAGAAGGTATCTCACTCCTAATCAAACCTTGTATGTTTTAAATTGAATAAACCTCTTGGCCACCTGAATCTCAGACTAGACGTCTTTAACAAAGCTCTCTAATGCTGCCCAGGAGCTCTATAAGCAGGGCCTTTCTAATCACTCGGGCCCACTGTAGTAATCCCAGGTGACAAGGCGAGAGATCTTGTCTGATAACGCTGAGATGTAACACCTCTGTCCTAGGTTTAGGGTTAGGCTAATACTGTAGCAATATCATGGACATTACTGGTTGACCGTATTGTGTGGCGTGCAAAAAACAATGGTTACTGCAAGATGGCGCCGACCGAGATGGTCGCCTCGTTTCGAGTTCTTTGGAAACGGTGCAGTATTTATACATTTTTTGTTGTTGTATTTCTTACATTGTTACCCCAGGAAGTCTTAAGTCTTATTACATACAGCCAGGAAGAACTATTGTATATAAGAGCAACGTCAACTAACCAACACTACTACCAGGAATACGACTTTCCCGAAACGAGTCCTCTGTTCGGACCACCAACCAGGATAATGGATCTAATCCCAGTAGCCAACCTAAAACAACGGCGCCGCAGACGGAGTGGCCTCTTGGTCAGGCTCCGTAGAAGAGCACATCGCCCACCGCTCTCGAGTGGACATTGGCGAGTGGTATAGTCTCTTGACAACAAGGTAGACGAAATTCGAGCAAGGGTTGCCTTCCCGAGAGACCTCAGAGGTTGTAACATTCTCTGTTTCACGGAAATGGCTCATGTTTCATGGCTCTCTCGGGATATGTTGTCGGAATCAGATCAGCCACTGGGCTTCTCCATGCATCGCGCTGACAGAGATAAACACCTCTCTGGGAAGAGGAAGGGTGGGGGTGTATGCTTCATGGTGTAATCATAACAACATACAGGACCTCAAGTCCTTCTGCTCACCCAACCTAGAATTCCTTACAACCAAATGCAGGCCATTTTACCTACGAAGATAATTCTCGTCAGTTATAGTCACAGCTGTGTATATTCCCCCTCAAACAGACACCAAGACGGCCCTCAATGAACTTCACTAGACTCTATGTAAACTGGAAACCATATATCCCGAGGCTGCATTTATTGTAGCTGGGGATTTTAACAAAGCAAATTTGAGAACAAGGCTACCTAAATTCTATCAGCATATTGATTGCACTACGCACAGGGGTAATACACTCGACCACTGCTACTCTACCTTCCGCAATGCACACAAAGACCTCCCCCGCCCTCCCTTCAGCAAATCCGACCAAGACGCTCCTGCCGTCTTATAGGCAGAAACTCAAACAGGATGTACCAGTGACGAGAACTACTCAACGCTGGTCTGACCAATCGGAAGCCACACTTCAAGATTGTTTTGATCACGCAGACTGGAATATGTTCTGGTCAGCCACAGAGATCAACATAAACCTATACGCTGACTCAGTGAGTGAGTTTATAAAGAAGTGCAGTGGAGATGATGTACCCATTGTGACTATTTAAACCTACCCTAACCAGAAACTGGATGGATGGTGGCATTCACGCAAAACTGAAAGCGCAAACCACCACATTTAACCATAGAAAGAGGTCTGGGAATATGGCTGGATATAAACGGTGTAGTTGTTCCCTACGCAAGGCAATCAAACAAGCGAAATGCCGGTACAGGGACCGGAGTTCTGTTACTCACAAACATCATTCAAACAGTTTTAGAAACTTCAGAGTGTTTTCTATCCAAATCGACTAATAATATGCATATCCTAGGATCTGGGCCTGAATAGCAGGCAGTTTACTCTGGGCACGCTTTTCATCCGGACGTGAAAATACTGCCCCCTACCCAAGAGAGGTTAAACACTGTTTCTCATGCTTGTTCAATGAACCATAAACAATTAATGAACATGCACCTGTGGAACGGTCGTTAAGACGCTTACAGACGGTAGGCAATTAAGGTCACAGTTATGAAAACCTAGGACACTAAAGAGCCCTTTCTACTGACTCTGGAAAAACAGCAAAAGAAAGATGCCCCTGCTCATCTGCAAGAACCTGCCTTAGGCATGCTGCAAGGAGGCATGAGGACTGCAGATATGGCCAGGGCAATAAATTGCAATGTCTGTACTGTGAGATGCCTAAGACAGCGCTACAGGGAGACAGGATGGACACGTGGGAGACCATGTGTAATATCACCTGCACAGGATCGGGATATCTGAACATCACACCTGCGGGACAGGTAAAGGATGGCAACAACTGCCCGAGTTACACCAGGAACACAGTCCCTCCATCAGTGCTGAGAGAGGCTGGACTGAGGGCTTGTAGGCCTGTTGTAAGGCAGGTCCTCACCAGACATCACCGGCAACAACTTCGCCTTTGGGCACAAACCCACCGTCGCTGGACCAGACAGGACTGGCAAAAAGTGCTCTTCACTGACGAGTCGCGGTTTTGTCTCACCAGGGGTGATGGTCGGATTTGCGTTTATCGTTGAAAGAATGAGCGTTACACCAAGGCCTTTTACTCTGGAGCGGGATCAGACTGAGCTTGTTGTCATTGCAGGCAATCTCAACGCTGTGCGTTACAGGGAAGACATCCTTCTTCCTCATGTGGTACCCTTTCTGTAGGCTCATCCTGACATGACCCTCCAGCATGACAATGCCGTACTGCTGGTTCTGTGCGTGATTTCCTGCAAGACAGGAATGTCAGAGTTCTGCCATGGCCAGCGAAGAGCCCGGATCTCAATCCCATTGCATATGTCTGGGACCTGTTGGATCTGAGGGTGAGGGCTATTTCTCTCCCCCCCCAGCATGAGGTACACTGCAGTACTTAGTATCTGGTGTGGCCACACAGCTGCATTGACTATTACTTGATTTTGACCCCCACCACATGTCTGTGGAACTTGTTCAGTTTATGTCTAAGTTGTTGAATCTTATGTTCATACAAATATTTACACATGTTAAGTTTGCTGAAAATAAATGCAGTTGACAGTGAGTTTTTTTTGGGGGGGGGGGGGGCTGAGTTTATATACCATCTATTGCACCTTGCCGCTCATCCATCGCTCATCCATATACTTGTGTACATATTCTCATTCACCCCTTTTGGATTTGTGTGTATTAGGTAGTTGTTGGAATTGTTAGATATTACTGCACTGTCGGAACGAGAAGCACAAGCATTTCGCTACACTTGCATTAACATCTTCTAACCATGTGTATGTGACCAATAATATTTGATTTGGTTCGTTGATGACGTTAGGGGTTATTCTAGTTTGTGGGGAATGAATAAAACAATCTTTCAAAGTATCTCAGTGAGACATTGAAAAGAATAGGCTACCTAGGCCTGTGTCCGGATCCGCAATGAGTTTAGGCTAGCTCTGGACTGTTCAGTGTTGCTGTACAGGAATCCTCTTTCAAACCAACCCAGTGGAAGCTTCTTTAGATGCCTCTCAGATGTGTCATGTGATGCTGTTGTAAAGGAGAAAGAAACCCAGGTAGGGTCTTACTGTGTTAAAGTAGGCTCAATCCAGTATGTAGGGTACAGTCATTTCGTCTGCAAGATGTGACATTGTTTATAGTCTGTAATTGGAGATGATTAAAGTAAAAAAACGAATCTATACAGTTAACATAGCTGTTGATTGATTTTGCTGAATGTCAATGTAACATGCGAAAATGTCAAAGATTTTACTGAGTTACAGTTCATAGATGGAAATCGGTCGTTTTCAAATAATATATGAATTTCACATACTGGGCTGGAGTGCAGTATGTGAATCCCCCCCCCCCCCCCCCCCTAATAGGTCCACCCACTCGGGAGCCAGGCCCAGCCGGTCAGAATGAGTTTTTCTCCACAAAAGGGATTCATTACGGACAGAAATACTCCAATCTTTTATTTTTTAGCTCATGAAAAATGGGACCAACACTTTACATGTCGCATTTTATATTTTTATTCACTGTAAATATTGCATAAAATGTCTTTAGTAGGCTAATGCCAATATTCTTTTGAGGGCTTTAAAAAAAAAAAAATACACTGGGTGGGCACTTGATTTAATAGAGTACCTGAAGTCGAAAACGTGCATGCATGAACACAGGTAATCTCCTCTTCAACAAAGTGGTGGGCGTTTTTGCTGTAGGACACAAAAAGCTGTCAAAGAGGGCGTAACAATCGATGCCAGGTTGCATGCATATGACTCATCTGTTAATCCACCCGTCCCTGTGATTAATCCCTTGTGGATACTCCTCTCTGACCCGATCTGGGGTTAGTGACCAGGAGTAGGCTATGTTCAGGGTCAAACATCCAGAACGTTTCAAATAGAAACGTCATCGTCTACAGCTTGCACAATCCCCATTCTACACAGCAGACAATCATGTCTGAAGACGATACATTTGTCTGAATGTTCTGGAAACATTGAAGCCCACTGAATAGCCTAGTCTTCAGAAGAGCAGTCGGAGAGATCTGTGTATTGTGCTGTAGAGACCACGTAGATAGGAAATAAGTCCTACCATAACAAACACACCCTGATAAACCAAGGCTGTTTTTCTCAGGAGGTGGAAGGAAGTAGCCAAACAAACTCCACATTCAGTCTGATGGAGTGCGAAGGATACTAGTCCTGGGTTTTCAGACGGGGAAAACCCATCTAACTTTTGGTTTCTAGTGGCCACTTTGGAATGTTAAGACTAAATACACTTGTATCGAGTGTTAGTGGAAGGGGCAAGAGGTTGTTTTGGACCAGAACATTTTCTCCTGTGTGTGCCTACTGAGCATCTTGGATCAACAAAGAGGAGACCTCTGTTCCTATCTTCTACCTAAACCGCTTCTGCTGCCTCTTGTAGGATGGATGCATCCTGCCTGGAGCTGGCCCTGGAGGGGGAGCGGCTCTGTAAAGTGGGCGACTACCACACTGGGGTGTCCTTCTTCGAGACAGCCATCCAGGTTGGCACAGAGGACCTGCAGGTGCTGAGTGCCATTTACAGCCAGCTGGGCAATGCATACTTCCATCTGCACGACTACGCCAAGGCATTGGAGTTCCATCACCACGACCTCACCTTGACCAGGTAGGAAGGAGCACACACCTATGACCAGGTAGGAAGGAGCACACACCTATGACCAGGTAGGAAGGAACACACACCTATGACCAGGTAGNCACCTATGACCAGGTAGGAAGGAGCACACACCTATGACCAGGTAGGAAGGAGCACACACCTATGACCAGGTAGGAAGGAACACACACCTATGACCCAGGGCTCGTAATCATAATGTTTCTCACAGTAGGACCGTTGTCCCCGCTTATCAGCATGACCTCACCACACAACTCCTATGTCTGTGGTGTTTTCCCTATGCGCTGGCTGTCATATTTATGAATACGACCACTATTTTTGCGAAACGCTTAGATAAACATCTTAGATATAGACTACTTTACTGCTGACGGTAACTGTAGTCAACTAGCAGCTGTTTATGTATCAATGTTTGATTGCTACTTCTTCTTTGTCCCACCAAAATATACACTGCTCAAATAAATAAAGGGAACACTAAAATAACACATCCTTGATCTGAATGAATGAAATATTCTTATTAAATACATTTTTCTTTACATAGTTGAATGTGCTGACAACAAAATCACACAAAAATGATCAATGGAAATCAAATTTATCAACCCATGGAGGTCTGGATTTGGAGTCACACTCAATTTAAAGTGGAAAACCACACTACAGGCTGATCCAACTTTGATGTAATGTCCTTAAAACAAGTCAAAATGAGGCTCAGTAGTGTGTGTGGCCTCCACGACCTCCCTACAACGCCTGGGCATGCTCCTGATGAGGTGGCGGATGGTCTCCTGAGGGATCTCCTCCCAGACCTGGACTAAAGCATCCGCCAACTCCTGGACAGTCTGGTGCAACGTGGCGTTGGTGGATGGAGAGAGACCTGATGTCCCAGATGTGCTCAATTGGATTCAGGTCTGGGGAACGGGCGGGCCAGTCCATAGCATCAATKCCTTCCTCTTGCAGGAACTGCTGACACACTCCAGCCACATGAGGTCTAGCATTGTCTTGCATTAGGAGGAACCCAGAGCCAACCGCACCAGCATATGGTCTCACAAGGGKTCTGAGGATCTCATCTCGGTACCTAATGGCAGTCAGGCTACCTCTGGCGAGCACATGGAGGGCTGTGCGGCCCCCCAAAGAAATGCCACCCCACACCATGACTGACCCACCGCCAAACCGGTCATGCTGGAGGATGTTGCAGGCAGCAGAACGTTCTCCACGGCGTCTCCAGACTGTCACATGTGCTCAGTGTGAACCTGCTTTCATCTGTGACGAGCACAGGGCCCCAGTGGCGAATTTGCCAATCTTGGTGTTCTCTGGCAAATGCCAAACGTCCTGCACGGTGTTGGGCTGTAAGCACAACCCCCACCTGTGGACGTCGGGCCCTCATACCACCCTCATGGAGTCTGTTTCTGACCGTTTGAGCAGACACATGCACTTTGTGGCCTGCTGGAGGTCATTTTGCAGGGCTCTGGCAGTGCTCCACTGCCTCCTCCTTGTACAAAGGCGGAGGTAGCGGTCCGGCTGCTGGGTTGTTGCCCTCCCTACGGCCTCCTCCGCGTCTCCTGATGTACTGGCCTGTCTCCTGGTAGCGCCTGCCATGGCTCTGGACACTACGCTGACAGACACAGCAAACCTTCTTGCCACAGCTCGCATTGATGTGCCATCCTGGATGAGCTGCACTACCTGAGCCACTTGTGTGGGTTGTATACTCCGTCTCATGCTACCACTAGAGTGAAAGCACAGTCAGCATTCAAAAGTGACCAAAACATCAGCCAGGAAGCATAGGAACTGAGAAGTGGTCTGTGGTCACCACCTGCAGAACCACTCCTTTATTGGGGGTGTCTTGCTAATTGCCTATTTTCCACCTTTTGTCTATTCCATTTGCACAACAGCATGTGAAATTTATTGTCAATCAGTGTTGCTTCCTAAGTGGACAGTTTGATTTCACGGAAGTGTGATTGACTTGGAGTTACATTGTGTTTAAGTGTTCCCTTATTTTGTTGAGCAGTGTATTTTGACCACTTGAAAAATCTAACGGCTACTTTTTGTTTAAAAGTTTCAATTTAGTAGTCCCAATAGTCAGTCTAGCCCTCCTCCGCTAGAATGATCAATATGCAATCTATTGATAGGACAGGCGCATGTCAGTCACATGGCGCTCGATGACAACAAAACACTGCTGGTTTGACAGTATGCTGTCTCTCCCGTGTGATGTGCGCTGTGGTTGGTTGCAATCAAAAAAAATTACACGGCGGAGGGAGGGCACATGATGCTCCTTCAATCGTCTCTGTGAATCTGCACATCCCATGTAATGTAAGTGGTAACAATGAGTCAACCCACTTAGCCTAATTATTGCCTATAGCCAGCCACAGAGCCAAGGCGCATAGGCTATTTACGGTGCTTTGATTGACAACCAAACAGCATGTGTTGATTAGTTATTGAAAGGTGTCAAATTAACTGAATAAAGTTAATCTCCTATTTCCCTTTGCCATTCATAAATCATACACCGTAGTTATAGGTCCATGGTATCGTACCGGGACAAGTAAACCATAGATCTCGCTTGTATTTCCTTAGGATATCGAAGCCCACGTCGTGACTTGCCAGACAGTGACGCTTCAGTGAGTGACTCGTCAGTGTAGCATACCGAATCGCATTGGTGAGAGCTGTTCATTTGGCTCCCTAGTTTGCATATTGGTAGGCTTTTTGCTGATGATCTGTAGATGAATTCTGAAATATACGATGAAGATGGTGAATCCTCACTGCAGAAACAATATGTGTTGGAGAGAGAGACTCATTCTGGTCCAGATATGATAATGATTCATTTAAATACATTTGTCAAATCAGAAATATATCATAGTTAAGACTGATATAACCCTTTTTAATTTATTGTTCAAGATCATGTGTGCATTTTTCTGTTTTAATAAAATACATAATTTGAAGAACAAACATTGTGCCAATTCGTATTTTGCAGTCAAACTGTAAATTAGACTTTAATCTTGAAGGCAGATTTAATGTTCTACTCTTAGAAAATAGTCCTGATCAGATAGCGCTTTTGGACATGATCTAGGCCTAACGATACACTGAATTCATACATTTTCAGTAATTTATATTTTAAAGTCATGTCTTTCTACGCAATACCACAAAACTAATTTACCAATCTGGGAGTTAAACTCTAAAGTCTTCAACAATAACAATAATTGTGCTCAGTGTTTCGGATGGAATCAAGGCACTAGAATATTTCAGAGGCCACCAAAATGGAGCTTGTTCTGAAAATTACCCTCTCGACCCGGGGAGGCCTGGCTGGCTACTCGATGTACCCGGACAAAACATTTTGTCTGGTCTTAAGCATTTTGTCGTTTAAGTCAGGTGAGCATTCAATCCCATTTTATTATGTTTTATGGTCCCATTCTCAGGACCGTCGGGGACCAGATGGGAGAGGCTAAATCCAGTGGTAACCTAGGCAACACATTGAAGGTGTTGGGTAGGTTTGATGAGGCTGTGGTCTGCTGTCAGAGGCACTTAGATATTGCCATGGACATGAACGACAAGGTGAGATTGATTCATGAATGATGGTTATTAGGCCTCCTGAAACTAATTTGCAGTTTATTCTGGTGTTTAAATGCTTTTTTCCCTGTTGTGGAGTTGACATTGGCCCTGCTTTTTTTGGTCTCTGTTAGGTGGGACAGGCGAGGGCGCTGTATAACTTTGGGAACGTGTATCATGCAAAAGGAAAGAGCATCTGCTGGAGCGGGGCGGAGCCAGGAGAGTTCCCCGAGGAGGTCACTACTGCACTTAGAAAAGCAGCGGAATATTACGAGTAAGTTTGTGTGCAAGCATTGCATTCATGTGTGTTCGGTAAGTTTTGCACCTTGTAAATCAGATACCATAGAGTAAATGTACATCCAGTATCAGTCAAACGTTTGGACACCTACTCACTCAGGTTTTTCTTTATTTATTATTTTCTACGTTGTAGAAAAATAGTGAAGATGTCGAAATTATGAAATAACACATATGGAATCATGTGGTAACCAAAAAAAGTGTTAAACAAATAAATAGATTTTATATTCTTTAAAGTAGCCTCCCTTTGCCTTGATGACAGCTTCATGAGGAATGCTTTTCCAACAGTCTTGAAGGAGTTCCCACATATGCTGAACACTTGTTGGCTGCTTTTCCTTCACTCTGTGGTCCAACTCATCCCAAACCATCTCAATTGGGTTGAGGTCAGGTGATTATGTAGAAGAAACTTTAAAACTTCTTGAAATTTGCCAGATTGACTGACCTTCTTGTCTTAAAGTAATGATGGACTGTCATTTCTCTTTGCTTATTTGAGCTGTTCTTGCCATAATAGGTACTTGGTCTTTTACCAGGTAGCCCTATCTTCTGTATACCAACCCTACCTATTCACAACTGATTAGTTCAAATGCATTAAGAAGGAAAGAAATTCAAAAAATTAACAAGGCACACCTGTTAATTGAAATGCATTCCATGTGACTACCTCATGAAGCTTTTTGAGAGAATTCCAAGAGTGTGCAAAGCTGTCATCAAGGCAAAGTGTGGCTGCTTTGAATCTCAAATATTTACTTTTTTGGTCACTACATGATTCCATATTTGTTATTTCATAGTTTTTATGTCTTCACTATTATTCTACAATGTAGAAAATAGTACAAATTAAGAAACCGTTGAATGAGTAAGTGTGTTTAAACTTTTGACTGGTTTTATTTATATTTTATTTCTTTCATCACATTCCCAGTGGGTCAGAAGTTTACATACACTCAATTAGTATTTGGTAGCATTGCCTTTAAATTGTTTAACTTAGGTCAAACGTTTCGGGTATTGCTTATTTCTTCCCACAATTAGTTGGGTGAATTTTGGCCCATTCTGCCTGACAGAGCTGGTGTAACTGAGTCAGGTTTGTAGGCCTCCTTGCTCGCACACTCTTTTTCAGTTCTGCCCACAAATTTTCTATAGGATTGAGGTCAGGGCTTTGTGATGGCCACTCCAAAATCTTGACTTTGTTGTCCATTCATTCAATGGTTTGTCTATATTCAGAGCAAACTTATTCATAGTGAAGGAGCTTGCAGACCCGGCCGCCCAGGGCCGAACATATGGTAACCTTGGCAACACACACTACCTGTTAGGAAACTTCCAGAATGCAGTGGCATCACATGAACAGGTAATGAAAATCTTATCAAAGTTTATAGTGTGACATTTGGTGCTCGATTCAATAAACTGCACTGCTGTAGCATATGAAACACACAATTTTTATCCTATGACCAAATGGAATAGTGGTTTTGTGTACTATAGTAGAAATACCAGTTAAACTCACTTCACTGGATGATTAATAATAGCTTGTACACAAGCAACTGCATAAACATTTCAAAAGGCAAGTTTGATTTATATCCAGTTAAGTCTTTTGTCAGAGATTTCCTTTTTCAATGGTTCTATGTAGTTAATTATGTCCTGTACGGCTCAGTACAGTCCACAGAAAGACAATAGGTAAACACCACATAGTGGCAGACTAGAGTCACTGGCTGGCTGTTCCGATACCAAGGTGTTGAAGTTGGTGGGTGCATTTCTGGTCCGGTGTCCGTGTGTGTTCATCCATTTGTTTTCCTTTCTCAGCGCCTCCAGATTGCCAAGGAGTTTGGCGACCGCTCAGCAGAGAGAAGGGCCTACTGCAACCTGGGGAATGCGTATATATTCCTGGGTGAATTTGAAGTGGCAGCTGAGCATTACAAGTGAGCCAAACCCCCCCAGCCCAGCCATTCATCTTCTCTTAATGAAGTTCACTCCCTCCGTCTGGAGTCCAGCTGTTAAAACAACTCTTCTGTCTGGACCCTGGAGGGTTTAACACAGTTAAGAGGCCGTAGGATTTTCAGGAGAGAAATGTCAGCTGCTATGCCTCAAAGGACTATGTCAAGAGGGCTAGCAAACCTAAAGAGGGCTAGCAAAATACTAAACTTAATTTCAGGACCAGAGTAGCCTTTGTGTGTCACTATGAATGAGAGCCAGTGATCTAATGTGGTTGTGTTGTGGTTGTCAGGAGGACTCTGCAGCTGGCCAGACAGCTGAAGGACCGGGCTGTAGAGGCTCAGGCCTGTTACAGTCTGGGCAACACCTACACACTCCTCCAGGACTATGAGAGGGCCATAGACTACCACCTCAAACACCTGATCATAGCACAGGACCTCAATGACCGGATTGGTGAGGGCCGGGCGTGCTGGAGTTTAGGGAACGCTCACACCGCCCTGGGGAACCATGACCAGGCCATGCACTTTGCTGAGAAACACCTGGAGATCTCCAAAGAGGTACCCACCTCCCTTATCCCCTATAGATATACAGTTCAGGACACAGCCTTCAAGAGCCTGATCAAAGAAAGAGGAGTTGATCTGAAAATGCAGCATGGCCAATCCCACGTGTGTGTGTGTGTGTTACAGACTGGTGACCGGAGCGGGGAACTGACGGCCCGTATGAACGTGTCAGACCTGCAGATGGTGCTGGGGCTGAGCTACAGCACCAACAACTCCACCCTGTCTGAGAACCCCATCAAGGACATGGACCACAACCTGCATGGAGCCGGGCCCCGGATGGGACGGAGAAACAGCATGGAAAACCTGGAGCTCATGAAACTCACCCCCGACAAGATCAATGTAAGTTACTGGGTTCAAATGTGCAATCTGAGACTTTCTCTTCCCTAGGCCTAGTGGCAATTCGAAGTGCACTATTAACCTGAAGTGAGTGAAATGAATTACACATGGCACCTTTTTAAAATGTTTTGTCTCTATAACAACTCTTTTAACTGTTTGTGTATTTTGACACCGGAGTTTGATGTGATTTGTATAAAGTCTGTTTTTTGACGTGGGTGTCCTCTCCCTCTTGTCTCCAGGCTCAGAAGTGGACCAGTGACATCCTGACCAAGCAGTCTAAACCCACCCTGGCTAAGAGCTCCTCCAAGCTGTTCTTCATCAGCCGTCTGCGGGGGAAGAAGACCAGGGCTGGGAGCTCCAGTAAAGTCCTGCAGGACACCAGTAACACCCCCCAGAACCCTGCACAGGGACCACAGAAGGTAAGAGGGAAACCTGCGTTTTAGGGATCCACCTAGCGTGTGCTTTTCTATGGGTTTGTGTGTCTGTATGCATGCGTGCCCATGAGAGAGAGCGTGAGATTGACGTGACCTCTTGTACTTATCTCGTTGTGGATTGGAATAAAGTATCGACATCGGTGGTGGTTGATGCCGTTTTAAGATCAGGGAGGACATTTTTTTTTTTATGCGCCATATTTCTATTACAGCATATTGGACGACTCATTCATATTCCTTTCACCCAGCTCAATGTAACAGCAATGGGTTTAGTCTACTACACGATGCTCAAATTTTCCCTATACCCATCATGAGGTTGCTACAACCTAGCCTACAGTTGAAAGTTTATAACGTAGGTGCACAGGTCGAGAGACAAATTGGAGTAATCAAGGTGACGACATTGGCACATTCAATACTGCCTTGCACACTCTTGCCTGCATCTAGCTGATCTGGGGTGTAATCATTAGTCCAAAAACAAGAGTTTCCATTGGACAAATTGAGGTAGGTCTCTCCTCATTTAGTTCCGTGTTCTTCTGTTGAGGAAACATTTTGCGACAGACTCGGTGGAATGAATACACCCCTGATCACCCGCGCGCACACAGTTAATTTCCATAGCAGCCTCATACAGCATCAACACTTTGCTCATTGTATAATTCCTTCTCGCATCTACACGCTCTCCTCTCACCTTTTCCCTTCGCTTGTGGACTTCAGTGTAAAACA
The DNA here is from genome assembly GCF_002910315.2 of Salvelinus sp. IW2-2015. Taxonomy (NCBI): domain Eukaryota; kingdom Metazoa; phylum Chordata; class Actinopteri; order Salmoniformes; family Salmonidae; genus Salvelinus; species Salvelinus sp. IW2-2015. The sequence goes on along the minus strand of NW_019957540.1, from coordinate 261,044 downwards.
CAAAATATGTCTGACACAGGAGGTTGGCGTCACCTTAATTGGGGAGGACGGGCTCGTGATAAAGGCTGGAACGGAATGAGTGAAATGGTATCAAATATATCAGACACATGGTTTCCATGTGTTTGAGACCATTCCAGTTACTCCGCTCCAGCCAAAAAAATAATACAATGAAATATACAGTTGAAGTCAGAAGTTTACATCCACTTAGGTTGGAGTCATTAACTCGTTTTTCCACCACTCCACAAATTTCTTGTTAACAAACTATAGTTTTAGCAAGTCGTTTAGGACATGTACTTTGTGCATGACAAGTAATTTTTCCAAAAATTGTTTACAGACAGATTATTTCACTTATAATTCACTGTATCACAATTCCAGTGGGTCAGAAGTTTACATACACTAAGTTGACTTTTTTATTTCACCTTTATTTAACCAGGTAGGCAAGTTGAGAACAAGTTCTCATTTACAACTGCGACCTGGCCAAGATAAAGCAAAGCAGTTCGACACATACAACAACACAGAGTTACACATGGAGTAAAACAAACATACAGTAGAAACATAAGTCTATATACAATGTGAGCAAATGAGGTGAGAAGGGAGGTGAAGGCAAAAAAAGGCCATGGTGGAGAAGTAAATAAAATATAGCAAGTAAAACACTGGAATGGTTGATTTGCAGTGGAAGAATGTGCAAAGTAGAGATAAATAATGGGGTGCAAAGGAGCTAAATAAATAAATACAGTAGGGAAAGAGGTAGTAGTTTGGGCTGAATTATAGATGGGCTATGTGCAGTAATCTGTGAGCTGTTCTGACAGCTGGTGCTTAAAGCTAGTGAGGGAGATAAGTGTTTCCAGTTTCAGAGATTTTTGTAGTTCGTTCCAGTCATTGGCAGCAGAGAACTGGAAGGAGAGGCGGCCAAAGGAAGAATTGGTTTTGGGGGTGACCAGAGATATACCTGCTGGAGCGCATGCTGCTATGGTGACCAGCGAGCTGAGATAAGGGGGGACTTTACCTAGCAGGGTCTTGTAGATGACCTGGAGCCAGTGGGTTTGGCGACGAGTATGAAGCGAGGGCCAGCCAACAAGAGCGTACAGGTCGCAGTGGTGGGTAGTATATGGGGCTTTGGTGACAAAACGGATGGCACTGTGATAGACTGCATCCAATTAGTTGAGTAGGGTATTGGAGGCTATTTTGTAAATGACATTACCGAAGTCGAGGATTGGTAGGATGGTCAGTTTTACAAGGGTATGTTTGGCAGCATGAGTGAAGGATGCTTTGTTGCGGAATAGGAAGCCAATTCTAGATTTAATTTTGGATTGGAGATGTTTGATGTGAGTCTGGAAGGAGAGTTTACAGTCTAACCAGACACCTAGGTATTTGTAGTTGTCCACAAGTCAGAGCCGTCCAGAGTCGTGATGTTGGACAGGCGGGCAGGTGCAGGCAGCGATCGGTTGAAGAGCATGCATTTAGTTTTACTTGTATTTAAGAGCAATTGGAGGCCACGGAAGGAGAGTTGWATGGCATTGAAGCTCGCCTGGAGGGTTGTTAACACAGTGTCAAAAGAAGGGCCAGAAGTATACAGAATGGTGTCGTCTGCGTAGAGGTGGATCAGAGACTCACCAGCAGCAAGAGTGACATCATTGATGTACACAGAGAAGAGAGTCGGTCCAAGAATTGAACCCTGTGGCACCCCCATAGACGGCCAGAGGCCCGGACAACCGACCCTCCGATTTGACACACTGAACTCTATCAGAGAAGTAGTTGGTGAACCAGGCGAGGAAATCATTTGAGAAACCAAGGCTATCGAGTCTGCCGATGATGATGTGGTGATTGACAGAGTCGAAAGCCTTGGCCAGGTCAATGAATACGGCTGCACAGTATTGTTTCTTATCGATGGCGGTTAAGATATCGTTTATGACCTTGAGCGTGGCTGAGGTGCACCCATGACCAGCTCTGAAACCAGATTGCATAGCGGAGAAGGTATGGTGGGATTCGAAATGGTCGGTAATCTGTTTGTTGACTTGGCTTTCAAAGACCTTAGAAAGGCAGGGTAGGATAGATATAGGTCTGTAGCAGTTTGGGTCAAGAGTGTCCCCCCCTTTGAAGAGGTGGATGACCACAGCTGCTTTCCAATCTTTGGGAATCTCAGACGACACGAAAGAGGTTGAACAGGCTAGTAATAGGGGTGGCAACAATTTCAGCAGTTAATTTTAGAAAGAAAGAGTCCAGATTATCTAGCCCGGCTGTTTTGTAGGGGTCCAGATTTTGCAGCTCTTTCAGAACATCGGCTATCTGGATTTGGGAGAAGGAGAAATGGGGAAGGCTTGGGCGAGTAGCTGTAGGGGTTGCAGTGCTGTTGATCAGGGTAGGGGTAGCCAGGTGGAAAGCATGGCCAGCTGTAGAAAAATGCTTATTGAAATTCTCAATCATAGTGGATTTATTGGTGGTGACAGTGTTTCCTATCTTCAGTGCAGTGGGCAGCTGGGAGGAGGTGTTCTTATTCTCCATGGACTTTACAGTATCCCAGAACTTTTTTAAGTTTGTGTTGCAGGAAGCAAATTTCTGCTTGAAAAAGCTAGCCTTGGCTTTTCTAACTGCCTGTGTATATTGGTTTCTAGCTTCCCTTAAAAGTTGCATATCACAAAATGCCATAGGATGCTTTTGTGTTGGTTAAGGGCAGTCAGGTCTGGAGAGAACCAAGGGCCATATCTGTTCCTGGTTCTACATTTCTTGAATGGGGCATGCTTATTTAAAAAATAACCAGGCATCCTCTACTGACGGGATGAGATCAATATCCTTCCAGGATACCCCGGCCAGGTCAATTAGAAAGGCCTGCTCGCTGAAGTGTTTGACAGTGCTTTAAACAGCTTGGAAAATTCCATAAAGTGATGTCATGGTTTTAGAAGCTTCTGATAATTGACATAATTTGAGTCAATTGGAGGTTTACCTGTGGATGTATTTCAAGGCCTACCTTCAAACTCTTGCTTGACATCATGGTAGAATCAAAATAAATCAGCCAAGACCTCAGAAAAAAAATTGTAGACCTTCACAAGTCTGGTTCATCCTTGGGAGCAATTTCCAAATGCCTGAAGGTACCACGTTCATCTGTATAAACAATAGTACGCAAGTATAAACACCATGGGACCACGCAGCCGGCATACCGCTCAGGAAGGAGACGCGTTCTGTCTCGGTCGCAAGTGGGTCTTCCAAATGGACAATGACCCCAAGCATACTTCCAAAGTTGTGGTAAAATGGCTTAAGGACAACAAAGTCAAGGTATTGGAGTGGCCATCACAAAGCCCTGACCTCAATCCTATAGAAAATGTGTGGGCAGAACTGAAAAAGCGTGTGCGAGCAAGGAGGCCTACAAACCGGACTCAGTTACACCAGCTCTGTCAGGAGGAATGGGCCAAAATTCACCTAACTTATTGTGGAAAGCTTGTAGAAGGCTACCCAAGACGCTTGACCCAAGTTAAACAATTTAAAGGCAATACACTCAATTAGTATTTGGTAGTATGTAAACTTCTGACCCACTGGGAATGTGATGAAAGAAATAAAAGCTTAAATAAATCATTCTCTCTATTCTGACATTTCACATTCTTAAAATAAAGTGGTGATCCTAACTGACCTAAGACAGGGAGTTTTTACTAGGATTAAATGTCAGGAATTGTGAAAAACAATGTATTTGGCTAAGGTGTAACTTCCGACTTCAACTGTCGCTTGCTCTTTCTGCTGCTTCTCAATTTTAGCTGTAGCTTATCCTTTCAGTACTAGATTCATTCTCTGATCCTTTGATTGAATGGACAACATGTCACTTCATGCTGCAAGAGCTCTGATAGGTTGGAGGACGTCCTCCGTAAGTCGTCAGAATGACTAAGGTCTATGGAAGGGGGTGAGAACCATGAGCCTCCTAGGTTTTGTATTGAAGTCTATGTAGCTAGAGGACGCAAAATAGCTGTTCTCCGGCTACACAATGGTATTACCCAAGAGGGTGCTGTTGCGGCTATTGTAGACCTTCAATATATTCAGTGTTTAATCGATTTATGTATTAGTTATTATATTTATAATTTTTTGGTGGTGTGAATATATTTTGTAGTTTTATATATATATATATATATATATATATATTTTATTTTATTTTATTGTTTCTCTATTTACATTTTTATGAAATTCACAGAGTAGGATGGTTCTCCCCTTCCTCCTCTGAGGAGCCTCCACTGATTTCAAATATGTCTCTCACTCACTCAGAGGGTCAGTCCAGACATGCTCGGGGACGAGGGCTTCTTTGACCTGCTGAGTCGTTTCCAGAGTAACCGGATGGACGACCAGCGCTGTTCCATACAAGAGAAGAGCCGTCTGTCAGTCAGTACCAGCTCCTCTGACTCTCCACCCAGAGCCATGAGGAAATGTGAGTAGACACACACTCATCATTTCTCTGTGATCGCCTTGATCTCTCGTTCTGACCTCTCTCCCTCTCCTCCAGCAGTGTATGAGAAGGCAGCAGTAGCAGGCCTGGGCTCTGGGTCTGGTGCCCAGGGTCGCCGGTTAGAGGAAGGTGGAGGTGCTGGGGGTAGTTTGCCCGGCCTTCGGCTCAACAGGCACAGCAGCCAGGCTGTCCTCAGCCACCTGATGGCTAACGCAGGCAACACGGAGCCTGACGACGACTTCTTCGACATGCTCGTCAAATGCCAGGTGTGAGGTTTAAATAGACTCAACTTTTCACTTGGGTGGTGTTCAGTAGAGCACAGTGTAGCAAAAATGTTGTGCTATAGCTCAGTGCTTTATATTGAAAGGGGGTAAAAGTCTTCCTTTTCAGCCACTTTTTACCTCCTATTCTCTCCTTCCCCTCAGGGTTCTCGTCTGGATGACCAGCGCTGCGCCCCTCCCCCGGCCCGTGGCCCCACCGTCCCAGACGAGGACTTCTTCAGCCTCATCACGAGGTCCCAGGCCAAACGCATGGACGAGCAGCGTGTCACCCTGCCCTCCGCAGCAGGCTCCGCAGCGAGGCCCTGCTCCAACTGAGCCTCGCCCATGGAGAGTATCCCGACGGGTGAAAACCCAGGAGACGGGGCTTCTGGAGGAAAACAGTGTGGAATCTTCGTCCACTTGTGGAGATGAGGACGTTGATACTGTACTCAACAGTGGATGGGGCTATTTTACATAGACCAGAACTTTTCAATGGTGTTTTCTCTCCATAACATAGACCAATAATGGTTGTTGTTAGGATTCAGAAGCCTCATTTCCCAGTTGAAAGCACTGCCAGCATTAATGTAGTAGCCTATAGGGAACAATGCAACATTCAAAAACTATAGATGATGAAATCAACTGTTCTCAATTTTACCTTGTACTCTATCTGGAAATGTACTGGACCTGTAAAACTACAGACGAACATGAGCTAACATATCAAACGAGTAGGTCCAGGGAATTATTTTGTATGATTATGTACTCACTACAACCTGAAAATGTATCTTTAGATACAAAACTGCAGTCATGTATTTATTGTACTTTTTTTTTTTTTTGTAAAGATTTTGTTTTATTAAGCGCTTACGTACTGCCGTTTTACTTCCCCTTGTGGCTTGAAGTGGTTGGTTTGATTTTTGCACCATATTTTTCTGATGTAGACTAGACTCAAAGACAGGTACAGCACTATCTTTCCATGTTTTTGAATTGTCTATGTTAGGAGTTGTGGTTATGGAGGGTGGGGATACCTCACCTTTAGGTAAGGAATTAAAAAATATGTTTTTTTTAAGCCTTTCAGCCTTAACCATCTTTGATAATAATGAATTCACCCATGGGTGTGTTTTGTCCCTGATGCTCTTTTGTACTTTATATATATATATTTTAATGATCAAAAGAATGAACACTTGTTTATTTAGTATAGAAATCATGTCTTTGTTTTATTTTAAAATGTGTTATCAAAGAGTATTGTGTGTGTTTTTTTTCCCCCCACTGTTGTCATCTGCAAAACAGCAAGAAGCCAGAGTGCTTTCTTTATATTCAGTGCAGCTTGACACATGGAGATGGCACACCAAAGCACAGAAGGATCGGCTACTCCTGGAATTAATGACTGCCCAAAGTTGAGTTCGCTGGTGAGGTGTTGGTGATGGGCTATGCTCCTCATGGAGTGATGGGCCTAAGTGAGACAATAAAACGTATTAGTCCATACGAGATGCTGTTTAACAAACTCCAGGCTTTGCTATGGTCAGATGACATGAACATAGAGCTTCTTGGCCACGCTGGAAGCAAAATAGGTCAACAGCATCATGAACTTTACCAAGTACTAGGGGCCTCGTTTATAAAGCGGATTTACGATCAATTTCGATCTGAAGTATGACTTATGCAGAAAACCACATTAGGAGTTATTTATAAAACCTTACTTTGAAGTGGAAATTATCTTATCTTTACGCAGAGTGATTTTCCGGTTGGTTATGTAGGGCTATTTCAGTTTGGGATGCAAATGCATCCAAGTCTGGTAAACTTTGCATTTGTTAGCAATTATCAATTAAGGGTGTGAGGAATGAATTGCCAGATGCAAGGTGTTTTGAATTAAAAACAGGATGCGATGTTCTATAAATAGTGTCAAATTATAAAAAAGTAACCATGGCTGATCTTATTGGAAGACATTGAAAACCGTGCTTTTAGAAGGGAGAGAGTTTGAGACCGGAATGACTTTTGCACATGATTATTCATGGATATTCCTGACTAAACCCTCATCTGTGCTAGCATTCTATAAGGGGAAATCGCTGATTGTAAGGCACGTTCAGGTGCCGTCAATTTGAAGTTCATTTGAGATTTATAGATCACAAGTGCGTAAATTACAAATGGGCGTCTTAGAACCTGCGTAAGCAAGATTTTATTTATGCTCGGTATCTTTTATGAATCGAATGTAAGAACACTGTCGAAAATGATCTTACGACTAAGTTCAAGTATAAATCTAAGAACATTTTTATAAATGAGGCCCCAGGACCGCAAGTGGATCTTCCAGCAAGACAATAACCCCAAGCCCAAATAAAAATCCACAAAGAAATTGTTAATTTAACACAAAATCAACATTTTGCAAATTGCCATCTCAGTCTTGACATGAACCCCATTGAATAACTGTTTGAAATGTAGAGAGCAGTTCATAAGACAAAACGAAGGATATCAAGGATCTGGTAAGAATCTGTATGGAGGAATGGCCCAAGCAACCTCCCACTGTGTTCTCCAACACAAAGCATTTTATAAAAAGTCCCCGTGTTGTTATCCTCGCAAGGGGAGAGTGCTGGAGTATTGAAAATGGTGGCAATAAATTTGACCCATGTTTCAGATTTTTTTTATTACTTAACACCAGTCTCAACATCAACAGTGAAGAGGCGACTATGGGATGCTGGCCTATTTTGTGAAGTGCATCAGTCCCTCCTGCAGCAAAGCACCCCCACAACATGATGCTGCCACGGTTGGGATGGTGTACTCCGGCTTGCAAGCGTTCCCTTTTTTCCTCCAAACATTATGATGGTCATTATGGCCAAACAGTTCTATTTTTGTTTCATTAGACCAGAGGACATTTCACCAAAAAGTACGATCTTTGTCCCTATTTGCAGTTGCAAACCATAGTCTGGCTTTTTTATGGCGGTTTTGGAGCAGTGGCTTTTTCCTTGCTGAGCGGCCTTTCAGGTTATGTCAATATAGTACTCGTTTTACTGTGGATATAGATACTTTGTACCTGCTTCCTCCAGCATCTTCACATGGTCCTTTGCTGTTGTTCTGGGATTGATTTGCACTTTTCGCACCAAAGTACGTTCATCTCTAGGAGACAGAACGCATCTCCTTCCTGAGCGGTATGACAGCTGTGTGGTCCATTATTCTAAAGCCATGACATTTTCTGGAATTTTCCAACCTGTTTAAAGGCAGTCTTAATGACTCCAACCCAAGTCAAATCAAATCAAATCAAATTTTATTTGTCACATACACATGGTTAGCAGATGTTAATGCGAGTACTATTTGGTGTTAGAGAATGTGGAGTTCGTAAAAGTAATGATAAAGGGTTGATTATGAATAGAAAAGGGTTGTGTGGTCACATAACTCAGGTTGCAACCGTCTCTCACTATGCTAAAGAATCAAGACAGAGGTATTGCGGATAATTTCTGGATGTGTGGAAAAAACAAATTGTTGAATGTATGCCTAATGAATGGATTGGTCTTTGTGTCTTAGTAAGAGCAATTCAACAGGTTACCATTATTAAATCACCCCACGATGACTATGTAATCCTAGAGTTAAAAGGAGTATGAGGAAGACCCTGAGGTATGCCTTGATGCAATTGGCCAGCCTAGAGGTGTACCTCGAGAGTTCAAGGCAAGAGATGAAGTTAAATCAGGATTTGAATCTATGTTTTTGTGGATAACACCAAAATAAAATTTAGAGTGGATTAATTATATATATTATAACCAACAGATGTTCATTAACTATACTGATTCGGCTCCAACGGCGTGGGGGAACAGGTACAGGCTACCAGTAAAATGACTTGGCGAAAAAGACAGGCTCTCCATTGGCTCTTAGCGGAGAAGGGTGGAGTTTGTGTCATGTTTTGGGGATGACTGTTGCAACTTTATTCCCAATATTGCTATGGACAAACTCAAAGGATTATGAGCAGAAGTAAAGGCTAATACTGGTTTAGACTCCCTTGTATGGGATTGGTTAGTCCTAGCGTTAGGAAAGTGGGGAGCCATGTTTGCTAGGATGGCCATCGTGTTGGAAGGAGGGTATTGACTCTGGGTATTGTAGTTTGTTGTGTTATACCCCTGGTAAAGTTAATTGTGGTTCAGACAACAGTTAAACAGATGTCTGTAATGAGAGATGACCTCCTGTGGTGATTAATTTTGTACCGGGAAGCCCAGGCAATTATACCAATAAGTATGGAAAGCCTTGCAATGCGGTTGGAGGACCTCTTGACTGCCCCTTTGGTAATCCTAACTGTCTCTATGAAGTGATTGGGGGGTTGGTCATGCGTGTCACGATTTTCGTAAGGATGATTCCATGTATATGTTCAATTACCCAGTTCAGATATATGTTTACTTATACATGTCCAAAAAAGTGTCATTTGCGTCACTATTGCAAGTGGTGTACAAAAATTCATGAGGATGGTCATAACCATCACCCAGAACCTTTTTTCTGTGCCAAGTGTTAAAGAGGAGATTGTCTTATTTGTAAGGATGAGGACTGTGCTCCTAGATAATGGGGTTTTAGCATTTTTATTTGCCTGATGCTTTGTTTCTTTGTATGCTTCTTTGAATTTTTTGATATATATCGATGAACATATATATATTTTATTTTCCTTTCAATTAGTTTTGCCTCTTCTGAAATTAGGATCATTTTACAAACACATGTTAGGTAACAGAGGGTATTCCGGTTACAAGTGTCTATGGACCATGTCTTTAATCATTTCACAAAGGTTGGTAGGTGCTGCAAGGGAGGATATTGTTGAAATGTTTGGTCTAGTTAGGTTTTCTTAATGTTTCTGATTGGATCTTTTACTCTTATGAATATTGGAGATGTTTGGTCTAGTTGGTTTATATGTTTCACTTTGTTTTTATTTTTTGTATTTTCTTGTTTATCATAGGTCTTTTCATTTACTACCCATAGTCTTATTTGTATCATTTATGTGGCTTAATAGCCCCAGAGGAGGGATTGTAGTATAACATAAGACAGCTGAACATTAAAGTAGCAGGCCACATGTCACGTTGATCATGAGACTGTGGTAATGGAGATATACTAGGGGACGTTCTGGCCCTCTTGTTTTCTCCATTGTGCTGACGGACTGATCAGACACATGGGCACTTGAAACAGTTGGACACACTGGACTTGTGGTTTGCACATTCCACTGAGGCACACATACCAGAGAGGCGCTTAAAGGCAATTGGACACTAGACATATGGTCTGACCATTCTATTACAAACATACATGTCAGACAGAGAGGCGCTTAAAGGCAATTGGACACTAGCATATGGTCTGACCATTCTATTATAAACATACATGTCAGACAGAGAGGCGCTTAAGAGAATTGGCACACTAAGATAGGGGTCCAGCCACCATTATAAACTAATTGAAAGCAGATGGCGTTATAGGCGTGAACAAGTAGGAAGCTTGAACTAAAGGATGATGGTGGGAATGACTTCAGAAAGATGTTTATTTGCATATGGGGTGGACTCATATGCTATTTGGGTATAAAGAGCGAACCAGTGCTCTGGGAGGGGTGTGTTCCGCGGGGTGTGTTCCGCGGGACATGCCAGTTGGCTGTACAGTTGTAATAAAGAGCATGTTTGAATTTACAAGTTCTGATAAGCGTTGTATTGAAATGATTTTCCACGACAGAGGCTGAAGAAATTCGGCTTGTCACCAAAAGCACTCACAAACTTCTACAGATGCACAATCGAGAGCATCCTGTCGGGCTGTATCACCGCCTGGTACGGCAACTGCTCCGCCCACAACCGTAAGGCTCTCCAGAGGGTAGTGAGGTCTGCACAACGCATCACCGGGGGCAAACACCTGCCCTCCAGGACACCTACACCACCCGATGTCCACGGAAGGCCATAAAGATCATCAAGGACAACAACCACCCGACCACTGCCTGTCACCCCGCTATCATCCAGAAGGCGAGGTCAGTACAGGTGCATCAAAGCAGGGACCGAGAGACTGAAAAACAGCTTCTATCTCAAGGCCATCAGACAGTTAAACAGCCACCACTAACATTTAGTGGCCGCTGCCAGCATACTGACTCAACTCCAGCCACTTTAATAATGGGAATTGATGGAAATTATGTAAAAATGTATCACTAGCCACTTTAAACAATGCCACTTAATATAATGTTTACATACCCTACATTACTCATCTCATATGTATATGTATATACTGTACTGTATATCATCCACTGCATCTTGCCATCTTTATGTAACACATGTATCACTAGCCACTTTAAACTATGCCACTTTATGTTTACATACCCTACATTACTCATCTCATATGTATAGACTGTACACTATACCATCTACTGCATCTTGCCTATGCCGTTCTGTACCATCACTCATTCATATATCGTTATGTACAATTCTTTATCCCTTTACACTTGTGTGTATAAGGTAGTAGTTGTGGAATTGTTAGGTTAGATTACTTGTTGGTTATTACTGCATTGTCGGAACTAGAAGCACAAGCATTTCGCTACACG
>NW_019957540.1:236093-247125 GCF_002910315.2 Salvelinus sp. IW2-2015 | reverse complement strand
TTAGTCAGCCTGCCACGCAGTCCCTCTGGAGTGCAATGTAATCGGCCAATAATCGGTGTCCAAAAATGCCGATTACCGAATATTATGAAAACTTGAAACAGCCCTAATTAAATCGGCATTCCGATTAATCGGTCGACCTCTAGTGTCAAGTAATATTTTTGTTTTCTCATCTAATTGTGTTGCTGTCCTGGGGCTATGTGTGGTCTGTTTGTGAACAGAGCCCCAGGACCAGCTTGCTTAGGGGGCTCTTCCCCAGGTTAATTTCTCTGTAGGTGATGGCTTTGTTATGGAAGGATTGGGAATTGCTTCCTTTTAGGTTGTTGTAGAATTTAAACTTCTTGTCAATATGGGGGCGCTGTTTTCACTTTGTAAAAATTCGTTCCCAAATTAAACTGCCTCGTACTCAATTCTTGCTCGTACAATATGCAATTATTATTACTATTGGATATAAAACATCTAGTTTCTAAAACCGTTTGATTATATCTGTGAGTAAAACAGAACTCAAGTTGCAGCTAACTTCCTGTCAGGAAGTGAGAAATCTGAAATCGGGCACTCTGTTCCAATGTCAGTTTATTAATTTGCATGTAATCTAAGAGTCGACATGCACTGCATACGATTTCCCCTAGATGTCAGTAAGCAGTGAGAATTGGAATGGTGTTGCTAGGCAGATCTGAGGCCATATAAAGGTCTTTGTATGAGTATTTAGGTAATTCACGTTGCTCTTTGTAGTTATTCTAGTTGCTTTGGTGAGAGTGTGATGGTGGCTGCAATGTAAAACTATGATTTATACCTGAAATATGCACATTTCGAACAAAACATATGCTATACAATAAATATGTTATCAGACTGTCATCTGATGAAGTTGTTCTTTGGTTAGTGACTATTTATATCTTTATTTGGTCGAATTTGTGATAGCTACCTATGCAGGAAAAAAATGGTGGGAAAAAAAGTTGTGTCTTTTGCTATGGTGGTTAGCTAATAGAAATACATATTGTGTCTTCCCTGTAAAACATTTTAAAAATCAGAAATGATGGCTGGATTCACAAGATGTGTATCTTTCATTTGGTGTCTTGGACTTGTGATTTCATGAACATTTTATTATATGATATCCCTGTGGCTTTAGGCTAGGCTATGCTAGTCTGCTTTTTTGATGGGGGGGATCCCGGATCCGGGTTTGTGACTCGTTAGAGGTTATTAACGACTCTTTTCTAGATTTTTATAATTAGCGTGTATCAGCTTAATTCTGCTCTGAATGCATCATTTTTTGTTTGACGTTGTATACGGAATATATTTTTGCATGCAGTCTCAATTTGGTGTTTGTCCCATTTTCTCTTACTCTCATTCTCTGTTCGATCACTCTCTCCCTCTGTCTCGCTCGCTTACTTTCTCTCTTTGTTTCTCCCTCCTGTTCTCTCTCTTAGTCTGTTTCTACCTTTCTCTCTAGTTCTGTCTCTCTCTCTCAGCTCTCTCTTTTGCTGTCTATCTTTCTTTCTCTTTCTCACAATGCATGGAGAGCTAAAAAAACGTGTCTTCGCTGTTTGGAAGGATAGGACTGGGTTAGTTCTATTGGCGTTTTGCTTTTCTCAATGTCTGCATCCTAAATAGCTAATCAAAAGAGAACCTTTACACTCAAATATGTTGCATAAAGCTTACTTCATTATTTATTGTTTTAAATTATTTTCACTGCATAAGGGATAGCGTACACAGACGTTTTGGCTTTACAGCCTTCTTTTGTGTGTAGGTAAAATGTTATTTTAATTACGGACAGTGTTATGCATAACAGTCTAAATGTGGCTTATAGGAAGAAGGTGAAATCAAATTATTCATTTAAACCATGTGGAGACACAGAATAAAATGTATATATCCACATGGCTTCTCTTTGGAGTAATTTGTTGCCATAGTCACCTACTCTACATGTTGGATGAACTTTTTTGATCCCGACGCAAACATATTCCTCATGTAGTGCTCTACTTTTGACCAGGGCCCATAGGGCTCTGATCAAAAGTAGTACACTATATTGGGAATACTAGGTCATTTGGGATGTACCCAATGGATCTATCATAAGATTGGGAGTCCCATGGCGGTGCACAATTGGCCCAGCGTCGACCAGGTTTGGCCGGTGTAGGCCGTCATTGTAAATAAGAATTTGTTCTTAACTGACTTGCCTAGTTAAATAAAGGTAAAATACATTAAAAAATATATATATATTTTGTTTTAAGTGCATATGCCAAAGAACTCATGTCTGAAAGGCCTCGCTCCAACAGCTACTGGTTAGGTCCCAAATGGCACCCTATTCCCTATATAGTGCACTACTTTTGACCAGGTACACTATGTATGGAATAGGGTACAATTTATGACACACAGTTACTGTATCTTATTTATTTAGCCAAACTGTAGAACTGTAAACTCTAGCTGGCTATTGATCACACCACTTTAGACTCTGTTCACACACGCACACACACACACATACAGTGCATTCGGAAAGTATTCAGACCCTTTGACTTTTTCAACATTTTGTTACATTACAGCCTTATTGTAAATTAACCCATAAAACGATCACAATGTCTGCTCTATATTTTGACTTTTATTTTCTTGTATGAGCTTTCTATTTTCACTGTATATTTCACAGTTTAGTGTGACTTGTATTTTGAAAGCAGGTTTTTAGCATTCTCTGTTTTACGCGCCAAGAGTTAATGGAAAACGGGCACGAGAGAGGAAAAGGAAAATACGTTTTTGTTAAGGTTGTTCAAGCACCCAAGAAACAACATCTAGCTGGAAAGAGAACAATGTGTTTACTGTCTTTCAATATTGGTATTGTTTCAGAAATCTTTCTAATTATTTTGAACGTGTACTGAACGGATATTTGTGTTGTAATTGATGTTCTGAAGTCTGCTAGCAGTATGATGTTATTAGCTGTAGCCTAACTCCACTGTGTGCTGGCTAATTTTAGTTAATCTTGCACCACATTATCAAGCTATTAGCATGTAATCACCTATTTGTGTAGACATTCTCATGCATATTGATGCATTTGATGTATCAAGCGCGCTAATGTAAAGGTGTGTAAAAGTGTATTGTTTGTGGACTGTATTGTTCATATTGTAAGAGCATTTTTGGTTTGTTTCTCCATCAGCTCTTACGGTGTGTTTATGGAAATGGTAGCGCATTAAACTTTCATGAACGATCATTCAGAGAGTTAACCATTCATTCACATTTACATAAGTATTCAGACCCTTTACTCAGTACATTGTTGAAGCACCTTTGGCAGCCTCGAGTCTTCTTGGGTATAATGCTACAAGCTTAGCACACCTGTATTTGTGGAGTTTTTCCACTTCTCTGCAGATCGTCTCAAGCTCTGTCAGGTTGGATGGGGAGCGTTACTGCACAGCTATTTTCAGGTCTCCAGAGATGTTCGATTGGGTTCAAGTCCGGGCTCTGGCTGGGCCACTCAAGGACATTCAGAGACTTGTCCCAAAGCCACTCCTGCTTTGTATTGGCTGGGTGCTTAGGGTCGTTGTCCAATTAGAAGGTGAACCTAAGTCTGAGGTCCTAAGCGCTCTGGAGCAGGTTTTTTATCAAGGATCTCTCCGTTCATCTTTCCCTTGATCCTGACTAGTCTCCCAGTCCCTGTTGCTGAAAAACATCCCCACAGCATGATGCTGCCACCACCATGCTTCACCATAGGGATGATGCCAGGTTTCCTCCAGAGTTCAATCTTGAGTCCAGTAGCTGCCTTTTGGCAAACTCCAAGCGGGCTGTTGTGCCTTTTTACTGAGGAGTGGCTTCCATCTGGCCACTCTACCATAAAGGCCTGATTGGTGGAGGGCTGCAGAGATGGTTGTCCTTCTGGAAGCTTCTCCCATCTCCACAGAGGAACTCTGGAGCTCTGTCAGAATGACAATCGGGTTCTTGGTCACCTTCCCGACAAGGCCTTCTCCCCCGATTGCTAAGTTTGGCAGGGTGATCAGTTCTAGGAAGAATCTTCAGGGTTCCAAACTTCTTCCATTTAAGAATGATGGAGGCCACTGTGTTCTTGGGGACCTCCAATGCTGCAGAAATGTTGTAGTACCCTTCCCCAGATCTGTGCCTTGACACAATCCTGTCTCAGAGCTCTACGGATAATTTATTTGACCTCGTGGCTTGGTTTTTGCTCTCACATGCACTGTCAACTGTGGGACCTTATATAGACAGGTGTGTGCCTTTCCAATCAATTGAATTTACCACAGGTAGACTCCAATCAAGTTGTAGAAACATCTCAAGGATTATTAATGGAAACAGGATGCACCGGAGCTCAATTTTGAGTCTCATAGCAAAGGGTCTGAATATTTAGGTAAATCATATACACTGTACTTCTGTTTTTTATTTTTAATAAATTTGCAAAAATATCTAAACCTATTTTCGCTTTGTCATTATGGGGTATTGTGTGTAGATTGTTGAGGAACATTTATAAATTTAAAACATTTTAGAATAAGGTTGTAAAGTAGCAAAATGTGGAAAAATGGAAGGGTGTGAATACTTTCTGAATGCACTGTACATACAAATACACACCCACACACACCAGTGGAGGCTGGTGAGGGGAGAATGAATCATAATAATGGCTGGAACAGAGCAAATGGAATGGCATCAAACATGGAAACCATGTGTTTCATGTATTTGATACCATTCCACTTATTCCGCTCCAGCCATTACCATGAGCCCGTTCTTCCCAATTAAGGTGCCACCAACCTCCTGTGGCACACACACACATACACACTCCATAGTGTGGAGCCAGGTCATTGATCAGCAGGCCAACGGCCTCGCCTGATGTCTTCATCACTGCCCCCCCTGCTCCTCCCTTTTTCCTTCCTTCCTTCCTTCCCTCCCTCCTCCCATTGTAAATTCAGCAGAGCTAATTGGACATGACTGCCTTTATGTTCCCGCTTCATAAATTTCTTTCCTCTGAAGGAGGAGGATCGATTTTCCTGGAGTGCAGTGCAGTCTTCCGGAGTGTGTGTGCTCATGTGTGCGTGAATCTCTTCAAACTATCTACGCCTCACCAATCCTATTTTTCTCTATCGCTCTCTTTTTCTTTGATGGGCTCAGTAAATCTATAACGGAACTCCCCTTCGATGATCTGGTGACCGGAAAAATGATGCGCCTGTGCACGTGCACGTGCATCTCCTTCAAACGATCTTCGCCTGACCAATCCTCTCTCTTTTTAATTAAATTCAATTAAAGGGCTTTATGGGCATGGGAAACATATGTTAACATTGCCAAATCAAGTGAATTAGATAACAAACCAAAGGGGAAAAAAACTATAAAAGTTAAAAAAAAAAATATGTCTACAGTACCAGTCAAACTTTTGGACACATCTAGTCATACAAGGGTTTTTCTTAATTTTTACTATTTTCTACATTATAGAATAACAGTGAAGACATCAAAACTACGAAATAACACATATGGAATCATGTAGCAATCAAAACAGTTTTAAACAGATCAAAATATATTTTAGATTCTTCAAAGTAGCCACCCTTTGCCTTGATGACAGCTTTGCACACTCTTGGCATTCTCTCAACCAGCTTCACCTGGAATGCTTTTCCAACAATCTTGAAGGAGTTCCCACATATGCTGAGCACTTGTTGGCTACTTTTCCTTCACTTTGCGGTCCAACTCATCTCAATTGGTTTGAGGTTGGGTGATTGTGGAGGCCAGGTCATCTGATGCAGCACTCCATCACTCTTCTTCTTGGTCAAGTAGCCCTTATACAGCCTGGAGGTGTGTTTGGTCATTGTTCTCTTGAAAAACAAATAGTCCCGCTAAGCACAAACCAGATGGGATGGTGTATCGCTGCAGCATGCTGTGGTAGCCATGCTGGTTAAGTGTGCCTTGAATTCAAAATAAATCACCCAGAGTGTCGCCAGCAAAGCACACCCACACCATCACACCTCCTCCTCCATGCTTCACAGTGGGAACCACACATGTGGAGATCATCCGTTCACCTACTCTATGTCTCAAAGACACTGCGGTTGTAACCAAAAATCTCAAATTTGGACTCATCAGACCAAAGGATAGATATCCTCCGGTCTAATGTCCATTGCTCGTGTTTCTTGGCCCAAGCAAGTCGCTTCTTATTATTTGTGTACTTTGGTAGTGATTTCTTTGCAGCATATCGACCACGAAGGCCTGATTCATGCAGACTATTCTGAACAGTTGATGTTGAGGTGTCTTTTACTTGAACTCCGTGAAGCATTTATTTGGGCTGCAATTTCTGAGGCTGGTAACACTAATGAACTTATTCTCTGCAGCAGAGGTAATTCTGGGTTTCCATAGTAATTCGTTATGGATCCATAACTAAATCAACATCTGCATTTTGAAAGAGTATTTTTTTATCATTATGTTATTAACAAAATGTGTTTATTTGTTTATTAGGCTACTGTGTGCAGTCTACAATACATACTGTAGTTGACATGGGAAAGTGCCTAATTCCTTACATAAGGGAGAGCAGGCCATGTCTGTACTACAGAATGCTGGGTACACGGAAGACCGGGGATCAAATCCCCATTGGGGAGGAAGGAGAAGGCTGTCCTTGTAAATAGGAATTTGTTCTTAACTGATTCCATATGTGTTATTTCATAGTTGTGATGTCTTCACTATTATTCTGCAATGTAGAAAATAGTACAAATATAGAACAATTATTGAATGAGTAGGTGTGTCCAAACATTTGACTGGTACTTGCTTAATTCATTTGATTAATATTATGATGTTTCTATTCCATGAAAAACAAAAAACCCTCTGGGTTTCTGTTAGAATGGAACGGAAAATATGGCGCTGTACAACGTGATGTCTGGCAGTACAGTACTGGGCTATTTAGCTTGTCTCAGAGCAGCACGAAACAGTGCTAAAATAGCTGTAGGCTTTTGCTTCTAACTTCAATATGCTCCAACTTACTGTGGGAAGCTTGTGGAAGGCTACCCGAAACGTTTGACCCAAGTTAAACAATTTAAAGGCAATGCTACCAAATACTAATTGAGTGTATGTAAACTTCTGACCCACTGGGAATGCGATGAAAGAAATAAAAGCTGAAATAAATCATTCTCTCTGCCATAATTCTGCCATTTCACATTCTTAAAATAAAGTGGTGATCCTAACTGACCTAAGATAGGGAATTTTTACTAGGATTAAATGTCAGGAATTGTGAAAAACTGAGTTTAAATGTATTTGGCTAAGGTGCATGTAAACTTGACTTAAACTGTATATATATATATATAAAAAATTCTCAGAACATTAACCGTGTGTTCGCTTGTTTTGTGCTGTTCTGTAGTTTTGACCCAATGATTAGTCTGACAAACAAAGCACTTTGCGTCATGCAGGCCCAGGCATGGATCAAAGCTGGCGAGACATTCAATAACGTCATCTTCCCAGAGGAATCAACCGTGGCCCTTGAGCAATTTGCTCAAAATTGCTTCCGAAAAAAAAGGAAGAAGATCAAGAAGATTAACGAAAACATAAAGATGTTGAAGAAATGCTGTTTTGAGTTAGAAATGTAACACTCTAGAGTACTTAAGCATCGAATACATTGCAAGTTGAGGGATTTTCACAACAGTAGCCGGGCTATAAAAATATTGTCCTGCTAATAGGAATCATTTGCATGATGGGCTACATTCTTTATTGTAACTACAATGTCATATAGAATTTGTATCTACCTTTCCAATTACTTTTAGAGTTCGGGAATTACAAATGTGTGCTTTCTTTTTAGTTACATTGTTTTAGTTCGAATGTGCAGACTTTTTCTTTAAATTATTGTTTTATGTAGAATGCTACATTTTTGACCAGTTGCAATTGTAAGTAGGCCTAATT
Source organism: Salvelinus sp. IW2-2015 (assembly GCF_002910315.2). NCBI lineage: Eukaryota > Metazoa > Chordata > Actinopteri > Salmoniformes > Salmonidae > Salvelinus > Salvelinus sp. IW2-2015. The sequence continues at coordinate 239,292 of NW_019957540.1, read as the reverse complement.
TAAAACATCCTACTTCTATTAGGCTGTTAAGCCTCATAGCCTACCTCAGCCAGTTAAGTTATTTTATATAGGTCTTGGCTCCAAAGAAATAGACTCCAATTAAGCCCTCGTTTGTAAAGTCAAATTCAAAAGGCACTTGCACACCTGAGCTATCTTTTTTGCAGGTGCATGGCAACAGCCGGATAAGATGAGTAAAAAGAAGAAGGAACCCGCACACTGCTCTTGATCGTATCACTGATCTTTATTAAGCTTTACGTATCGGCCTCACGGCCTTCGTGTTTTTTAAATGAGCACCCTTATGTAGACCTAGCCACACCTACATCCGTTCCATGCTGACTACATGATTCCATATGTCCTGTTTCATAGTTGATGTCTTTACTATTATTCTAAAATTTAGAAAATAGTCAAAATTAAGAAAAGCCCTTGAATGAGTAGGTGTGTCTAACGATGTGTGCTGAGAGTCGGAGAGCAAATTCAGGGAGTGAGCAATTTAATAAGCGAAACAAAACCCGAACGCACAGAGATAAAACTGAAACAGAAACAATGACGCCTGGGGAAGGAAGCAAAGGGAGTGACACACACATACACACATTAATCAGGGAAGTGATGGAGTCCAGGTGAGTCTGATGACGCACAGGTGCATGTAACGATGGTGACAGGTGTGCGCCATAATGAGCAGCCTGGTGACTTAAGAGTCTGGAGCGGGAGCACACGTGACAGTACTCCCTCCCCGACGCGCAGCTCCAGCCGCAGGACGCCGACCAAAATGACGATCCAGGGGATCAGGAGCGGACACCTCTGCAGAGGTGCGGCAAACCTGTCAATCCGGCTGAGATGCAGGAGCATGGCGACCTAGAGCGCCGGAGAGAGAGCATATCTGACGGTACCCCCCTCGCTGGCACGTTCGGCTCCAGCCGCAGGACGCCAACCCAAGGGACGATCCCGGGGATCAGGAGCGGACCAGTCACCCTTGCTGATGCGCGGGAACCTGTCGCCAGCTGGGACACGGGATCCTGACAGACCCGACGAGGCAGGGGAGCCTGGCGATCCAGCTGAGGCACGAAAGCCTGACAAGCCGGTGGACGCAGGGGAGCCTGGCGATCCAACGAAGGCATGAAAGTACGACGAGCTGGCTGAGGCATGAGAGCCTGACGAGGCAGGGGAGCCTGGCGATCTGGCTGAGGCATGAAAGCCTGTAGTGTCTCCCGAACCCAACGTCATTACACCTGACACAGAAAAACAAAAAAACACTCCCTGATGCTTCCCTTGGGTGTGGCATTATTCTGTGACAATGTGCACTGAGAGTCGGGAAGCAAGTTCAGGGAGTGTTTTAATAAATAAACACAACATAATACAAAACAAGAACCACGAACAGACATGAAACAGAAACAATGACACCTGGGGAAGAAACCAGATCAGGTAGGTGATGGAGTCCAGGTGAGTCTGATGACACACAGGTGCGCTCCATAATGAGCAGCCTGGTGACCTAGAGGCTGGAGAGGGAGCACACCTGATAGTGTCCAAACTTTTGACTGGTACTGTATACACAGTGCTGTAATGATGTGCAAATAGTTAAAGTACAAAAGGGAAAATAAATAAACATAAATATGGGTTGTATTTACAATGGTGCTTGATGCCCTTTTCTTGTGACAACAAGTCACAAATCTTGCTGCTGTGATGGCACACTGTGGTATTTCACCCAGTAGATATCGGAGATTATCAAAATTGGGTTTGTTTTTTAATTCTTTGTGGGTCTGTGTAATCTGAGGGAAATGTGTGTCTCTAATATGGCCATACATTTGGCAGGAGGTTAGGAAGGACAGCTCGGTTTCCACCTCATTTTGTGGGTAGTGTGCACATAACCTGTATTCTATTGAGAGCCAGGTCTGCCAACGGAGGCCTTTCTCAATAGCAAGGCTATGCTCACTGAGTCTGTACATAGTCAAAGCTTTCCTTACGTTTGGGTCAGTCACAGTGGTCAGGTATTCTGCCACTGTTTACTCTCTNGTTTGGGTCAGTCACAGTGGTCAGGTATTCTGCCACTGTTTACTCTCTATTTAGGGTCAAATAGCATTCTAGTTTGTGCTGCTTTTTTTGTAAATTCTTTCCAATGTGTCAAGTAATTATCTTTATGTTTTGTCATGATTTTGTTGGATCTAATTGTGTTGCTGTCCTGGGGCTCTGTGTGGTCTGTTTGTGTTTGTGAACAGATCCCCAGGACCAGCTTGCTTAGGGGACTCTTCCCCAGCTTCATCTCTCAATAAAGTAATAATGTCCAGGTAAGTCTCATGAAACGTTGATGCGCATATTGATGGTGACGTGTGCGTAATAATGGGCCACCTGGTGCCCTCGAGCGCCAGAGAGGGAGAGCGGGAGCAGGCGTGACAGTACCCCCCCCCCCCTCTCTCTAAGGTCGCCACTCGGCGAGCCTGACTGGCCAGGCGAGACTGACGAGCCGGCCGAGGCATGACGTGGCGTGGGAGCCCGACGAGCCGGCTGAGGCATGACGTGGCGTGGGAGACCAACGAGCCGGCTGAGGCGTGTGAGCCCGACGAGCTGGCTGAGGCATGATGTGGGATGGGAGCCTGCTGAAGTGTCGGGGCCCAACGAGCCGGCTGAAGCATGACATGGGATGGGAGCCTGCCGAGCCAACCGAGGCAAGAAAACCTCTCGAACCAGCTAAGGCATGGAAGCCCGACGAGCCAGCTGAGGTACCTCCGGTTTCTTTGTCAGCAGCACCCGGATCCGACGTCACCAAAACAAAAAAACTCCCTGATGCTTCCAATATTGGTGTCTGCATTCTGTAAGGACAGACACTGGGAGACTGCATTCTGTAAGGACAGACACCGCCTGGTGCCCGAGAGAGCAGACAAGACATTTTTGGGTTGGAAGGTTTGTATTTTGTCCTGTAGTTCATTCAATGTAATTGGAGAATCCAGTGGGTTCGGGTAGTCTTTAATAGTTGATTCTAAGATTTGTATTTGATCATGTATGTCACGCCCTGACCATAGAGAGCCTTGTTATTCTCTCTTTTGGTTAGGTCGGGGTGTGACTAGGGGGGGGGTGTGCCTATCTAGGTTAATATTTTCTATGTTGGCCTGGTATGGTTCCCAATCAGAGGCAGCTGTTTATCGTTGTCTCTGATTGGGGATCATATTTAGGCAGCCATTTCCCCACTGGTTTTTGTGGGATCTTGTTT
>NW_019957540.1:94834-236068 GCF_002910315.2 Salvelinus sp. IW2-2015 | reverse complement strand
TTTGTGTAGTTGCATGTTAGCACTCCATTGTCGTACGTTTCGTTTATTCTTTATTGTTTTGTTGTGTGGTTCACTTACATTAAATAAAAAGAATGTGGAACCCAGATCATGTGCACCGTTGGTCTGAGTATGATTACAACACGAACGTGACAATGTTTTTGCTGTTTGTTTTTGTTATATGGCAACAAGATTGGAGAAGTGGTTTAGCCATACATCTCCATTTTTTTGATAAATAACTCTTTGTGTCGTTTTTTTTCAGTTTTCCATTTCCAGAAGTTGTTAGTCTATCGATTCTTCAATTACATTGAGCTGATTTTCTGACATGCTGTTTCTTCTTTTTCGTAGTGTATTTCTGTATTGTTTTGTGATTCCCAAGTGAAGGCACTAGACTCAGGTTTTCTGGTCTCTCTATGTTTTGATTGGATACGTTTCTCAATTTCTTTCTTAGGTTTTTGCATTCTTCAGCATGTTAATTTTTCTTAAGTTTTCTGTTTGAATCTTTTGATTTTGTAGGGAAAGCTGAGAGGTCAATACACTGCTCAAAAAATAAAGGAATAAACAACACAATGTAACTCCAAGTCATCACCTTCTGTGAAATCAAACTGTCCACTTAGGAAGCAACACTGATTGACAATAAATTTCACATGCTGTTGTGCAATGGATAGACAAAAGGTGGAATGATAGGCAATTAGCAGAACACCCCAATAAAGGAGTGAATTTGCAGGTGGGACCACAGCCTTCTCAGTTCCTATTGCTTCCTGGTGATGTTTTGGTCACTTTTGAATGCTGGTGGTGCTTTCACTCTAGTGGTAGCATGAGACGGAGTCTACAACCCACACATGTGGCTCAGGTAGTGCAGCTCATCCAGGATGGCACTAATGCGAGCTGTGGCAAGAAGGTTTGCTGTGTCTGTCAGCGTAGTGTCCAGGCATGGAGGCTACCAGGAGACGGCAAGTAAGTCAGGAGACGTGGAGGAGGCCGTAGGAGGGCAACAACGGCAGCGCAGGACGCGTACCTCGCTTTGTGAAGGAGCCTGCCAGAGCCTGCAAAATGACCTCCAGCAGGCCACAAATGTGAATAGGTTACAGCCTTATTCTAAAATTGATTAAAACGTCCCTCCCCCTAAATCTACAAACAATCCCATACTGAAAAAGCAAAATAGGGTTGGAAATTTTTCTAATTTATTGAAAATAAAAAAACGGAAAATGTGATTTACATAAGTATTCAGACCTTTCCTCATTACTTGGTTGAAACACTTTGGCTGACATGGTTGTCCTTCTGGAAGATTCTCCATCTCCACAGAGGAATCTAGAGCTTATCAGAGATGACTATGTTGTTTTGGTCACTCCCTGACCAAGGCCCTTCTCCAATTGCTCAGTTTGACCTGGCGACCAGCTTTAGGAAGACTCTTGATGGTTCAATTCTTCATTTAAGAATGATGGAGGCCACTGTTCTTGGAACTCTAATGCTGCAGACATTTTTTGGTACCCTTCCCAGATCTGTGCCTTCGACAAAATCTGGTCTCGGAAGCATGAGGAGACTTCCTTCGACTCATACCTTGGTTTTTACTCTGACATCCACTTGTAACTGTGGGAGCTTATATGGTGTATGCCTTTCAAATATGTCCAATCAATTTAATTGAGTTCATCGAAAGGTGGACTCCAATCAAGTTGGTGGACTACAACAGGTGGACTGAGGTCAAGTTGTAGAATTTCAGAGATGTATAGAAACAGGAGGCACCGGAGCTCAATTTCGAGTCTCATAGCAAAAGGGTCTGAATACTTACAGTATCAGTTAAAAGTTTTGGACACACTACTCATCCCATGTTTTTCTAGATTTTTTTACTATTTCTACATTGTAGAATAATAGTGATACATGAAACTATGAACTACACACATGGAATTCATCTAGTATCAAAAAAAATTTAAATATTAAATAGTTTTGAGTTCTTCAAAGTTGCCACCCTTTGTCTTGACAGTTTTGCAAATTTGGTATTCTCTCAACCAGCTTCATGAGGTGGTCACCTGGAATGCATTTCAAATTAACAGGTGTGCCTTGTTAAAAGTTATATTTGTGAAATTTATTTCCTTCTTAATGCATTTGAGCCAATCAGTTGTGTTGTGACAAGGTAGGGGTGGTATATCAGACGATACCCATTTGGTAAAAGACCTAGTCTATATTATGGCAAGAACAGCTACATAGAAAAAGAAACGACAGTCCATCATTTACTTTGAAGTATATGGGCGGAACATTTTAAGAACTTTTGAATGTTTTCGGCAGTGCAGGCTCGCAAAAAGCGAGTCAAGCTCTATGATGAAACAGGAGACAGGCCAGTACATCAGGAGACGTGGAGGAGGCCGTAGGAGGGCAACAACCCAGCAGCAGGACCGCTACCTCCGCCTTTGTGCAAGGAGCACTGCCAGAGCCCTGCAAAATGACCTCCAGCAGGCCACAAATGTGAATAAGGTTACAGCCTTATTCTAAAATTGATTAAAACGTCCCCCTCCCCCCCTAAATCTACAAACAATACCCCATAATGACAAAGCAAAAATAGGGTTGGAAATTTTTCCTAATTTATTGAAAATAAAAAAACGGAAAAATGTGATTTACATAAGTATTCAGACCCTTTCCTCATTACTTGGTTGAAACACCTTTGGCTGACATGGTTGTCCTTCTGGAAGATTCTCCCATCTCCACAGAGGAACTCTAGAGCTCTATCAGAGTGACTATCGTGTTCTTGGTCACCTCCCTGACCAAGGCCCTTCTCCCCAATTGCTCAGTTTGACCTGGCGACCAGCTTTAGGAAGACTCTTGATGGTTCCAAACTTCTTCCATTTAAGAATGATGGAGGCCACTGTTCTTGGGAACCTCTAATGCTGCAGACATTTTTTGGTACCCTTCCCCAGATCTGTGCCTCGACAAAATCTGGTCTCGGAGCAATGAGGAGAATTCCTTCGACCTCATACCTTGGTTTTTACTCTGACATCCACTGTCAACTGTGGGAGCTTATATGGTGTATGCCTTTCCAAATCATGTCCAATCAATTTAATTGAGTCTCATCGCAAAGGGTGGACTCCAATCAAGTTGGTGGACTACAACAGGTGGACTGAGGTCAAGTTGTAGAAACATTTCAAGGATGATCAATAGAAACAGGATGCACCGGAGCTCAATTTCGAGTCTCATAGCAAAGGGTCTGAATACTTACAGTATCAGTTAAAAGTTTGGACACACCTACTCATCCCATGTTTTTCTAGATTTTTTTACTATTTTCTACATTGTAGAATAATAGTGAATACATGACAACTATGAAATAACACACATGGAATCATCTAGTCATCAAAAAAAATATTAAATATTAAATAGATTTGAGATTCTTCAAAGTTGCCACCCTTTGTCTTGACAGTTTTGCAAATTTGGTATTCTCTCAACCAGCTTCATGAGGTGGTCACCTGGAATGCATTTCAAATAACAGGTGTGCCTTGTTAAAAAGTTAATTTGTGAAATTTATTTCCTTCTTAATGCATTTGAGCCAATCAGTTGTGTTGTGACAAGGTAGGGGTGGTATACAGACGATAACCCCATTTGGTAAAAGACCAAGTCTATATTATGGCAAGAACAGCTCAAATAAGAAAAAGAAACGACAGTCCATCATTACTTTAAGTCAATGCGGAACATTTTAAGAACTTTGAATGTTTCTGCAAGTGCAGTCGCAAAAAGCATCAAGCTCTATGATGAAACTGGCTCTTATGAGGACCGCCACAGGAAAGGAAGACCCAGAGTTACCTCTGCTGCAGAGAATAAGTCCATTAGAATTACCAGCCTCAGAAATTGCAGCCCAAATAAATGCTTTACAGAGTTCAAGTAACTGACACATCTACTGTTCAGACAACATCAACATCTACTGTTCAGAAGAGTCTGCATGAATCAGGCCTGCATGGTTGAATTGCTGCAAAGAAATCACTACTAACAGGACACCAATAAAAAAAAGAGACTTGCTTGGGCCAAGAAACACGAGACCGGTGGAAATGTGTCCTTTGGTTCAATGAGTCCAAAATTAATATTTTGGGTTCCAACCGTGTCTTTGTGAGACGCAGAGTAGGTGAATGGATGATCTTCGCATGTGTGGTTCCCAATGTGAAGGATGGAGGAGGAGGTGTGATGGTGTGGGTGTGCTTTGCTGGTGACATTGTCAATGATTTATTTAGAATTCAAGGCACACTTAACCAACATGGCTACCACAGCATTCTGCAGCGATACGCTATCCGATCTGGTTTGCGCTTAGTTGGACTATCATTTGTTTTTCAAACAGGACACTGACCCAACACATCTCCAGGATGTGTAAGGGCTATTTGACCAAGAAATTGAGTGATGGAGTGCTTCATCAGATGACCTGGCCTCCACAATAACCTGACCTCAACCCAATTGAGATGGTTTGGACCGCAGAGTGAAGGAAAAGCAGCCAACAAGTGCTCAGCATATGTGGGAATTCCTTCAAGACTGTTGGAAAAGCATTCCTCATGAAGCTGGTTGAGAGAATGCCAAGAGTGTGCAAAGCTGTCATCAAGGCAAAAGGTGGCTACTTTGAACACTCTCAAATATAAAATATATTTTGGTTTAACAGTTTTTTGGAGTTACTACATGATTCCATATGTCTTATTTCATAATTTTGATGTCTTCACTATTATTCTACAATGTAGAAAATAGTCCAAATAAAAACCCTTGAATGAGTAGTTGTGTCCAAACTTTTGACTGGTACTGTATGTAAATAAGGTATGTTTTTTTATTTTTAATACATTTACAAACATTTCTAAAAACCTGTTTCACTTTGTCATTATGTGATATTGTGTGTAGACTGCTGAGGAATTTAGTGAGTTTAGTTTTACATCTCCTAAATTTAGGACAGACACTTCAAAACATTGGGTCTTATTTATTTTTTGACTGTCCTTTTAGCCATTTATGAATATGAGTTTCTATGGGCTATATTTTGTGCCTTTTACGATCTATATCTTTAAAAAATACCAAAAAGGTCCTAACTTTTTAAAGTCAAATAGCTAAATGATCCATAGTATGAGCGTCTTACAACAATTCCATATGTCAGCTTAGCATCACCCCCCTTCTGCTACAGGCTCAGTGTGTGAATAACAGTGTTTTGTGTAAATGTCTTCTACACACTAAGTGGTCATCTGATGTGCCATCTTAAGGTACTTCTGCTGTAGGGCTACGCCCTGTCCCCAAGTCCCTCTCCACGTTCTCCACACTTTCCTCACACTCACTCATCCAGCCCATCCCACCCTTGAGTGTAGGTGGATAGATCCGTATGGGGCTAGTACTGTGCTTCTGTGGATATTAGGAAGAGTTTGCCTGTGTGTGTGCGTGTCTCCCGAGTCCACCACAGTGCCACTGCTGAATGTGTTTTAATGAACGCAGCAGACGGAATGAGCACCTGGGGAGGGATGGGGGGATGGAAGGAGGGAGGGATAGAGGGGTGAAATCAGGAAGAAGAGAAGAGGATTCCATAGTTATGGAACGGCTCCAAAAAGAAAAGAAAAAGTGATAAGGAAAAGAAAAAGAGAGGGTTGAAAGAAAGGGACAGCAGCGATGGAGGGATGTGAAAGCTCGGGCCCCCTACAGGACCTGTTGGCCTCCCAGGGTGCTGGTACTGGGTTACTGAAGATCTGTTTTCCTTGAGGGCCTAATGGAAGTGTGTGTGTGTATTGGTGCATAATTCAGGGTTTGACAGGTACTGTGCGGTAAGACGATCTGAAATCAGCCAGAGGACAGGGGTTAATACAACTTTCCTGCTAAATCATTGAGAGGGAAAATCATCAGTCATAGAAGAGATAGAGAGCACAGAGCCACCCCAGCCTCAGGCCTGGGAGAGGGAGGGAGGGCGAGAGAGAGACGGAGGGAGAAAGTGTGTGTGTGCATGTGTTTGCGCATGAGAGTGCTTCAAAAGAGAGAGAGAGTCAAAAATCAGCCATAGTTAACAAGGCAAGTACAAGGCCTAATTCTTGGAGGTCTTTTACTATGAATATTTACTGGCGCTCTAGAAATACTTTTTGGGTAATATAATACAGGAGGTAACTTCTACTTCTCTGCATCTCCATTGACTTCTTTATTATTGTTCTGTTTAAATATTCATATTGTCTCTTATTATTATTATCCTACTGTAAGAGTATATGGATGACTCTGTGATGCCTAAGTCTGGCCTGTAAAAGTTTGCTTACCTTACCATGTGTGGCCAGGTTGAATGATGGAGTGATGAACGATAATTTCAGTTTGATTCTGAAAACTTCTGTTAGTCTCTTACTGTTCCATAAAAAGGTGGCGGCAGATACAGTAGTGTGCTTTGTTTTAAATCATTTTTTGGTGGTCTGGATTGGTTTAATATCGGAGGCCTTTCTCGCTCAGACAATTATTTTGTTGTTGTTTATTCCTCGTCTATCTACATGTTTCTGATGACACTCACAGACAAGCTGATGATAGTAAAGTGGCTTGTGCGAAACACTAAACTCTGTAATAATAGTTTTATACTATGAGCGTGGCTGACAGAGCAAAAACAGGCAGTCTTTCCAAGGACAATATCACAACGTATTATTGTTCATGTGATGACATGCTATTTATCGAATAATTAACTAACTAGGTTTATAATGACGTGATTAAATGAATCCTGTAACCATTAACTCAGTAACCTGGGGCACCATGGGAAAAGTTTGTTTAATGAGTTACCGTTTCCAGAATTCACTCCAAGAATATCGATTTCATAGCAGTCACTAATTCATTAATTTCCTCAGTCAGTCTAATTCTGAACATCGCATAATTTGTAAATCTGCACAAACCAGGGTCTCACTAAATCATTCCGTACCACACAAACTGAGAAGATTATTTATTTACTAACAAGCTAAATGATAACATAAGACACACATACAAACACACACAGTCTAGGCGATTGATTAGAACTTAATACAATGACAACAGGTCCCTAGCGGACCAACACAATATGACACGTGTTACACAAAATGGAGATTTAAAGAGATCGAGAAAGAGCATGAGAGAAATTCAACACTTGGATACAATTTGTAAACTATGCTTAGTTTTAGCCCTAACACATTGCCCTGAACTGCCGGTAAAAAGTGTACCATTGGGTATCTATTCGTGGGCCGAGTTCCGCTTAGCGGGAAAGGTTTGGCCGACGCCTTGCTCTTTCACCCGATTGTCCATACAATGTCACAATGTCCTTTCTCTTAGTCGTCTGTTTCCTTGCACTCGTTCTGTGAGAGTGGTCTTCTCAGGACAGCTAATCAGCCATGTCGACGCTCCCAGCGTGGGTAGGAGGGCCATGTAGACACCCGGTGACTTGAAAAGAATAGCCGGAGGGTCCTGCTTTAAATTCACCTTCCTAGATACAGTACTTAGAATAGCTACTCCACCATAAACTTGATTGTTCAGAGATTTTCTTTGTCTTCAACCTCGTGTTGCGTTTCGGGATCATGGCTAGTCGTAAACCTCAGCTGCAGCGCGTGGTCAGCTTAGTCTGCTATGTGAATTCTTAACTCACATGTTTTATACCCTCGGGTCACAAGGGGTGTTTCCGTCTTTATGGCACACTCTCTGGGTTCCCTGGGGCGTATCTTGTTACAAGGCAAGGTATTAGGATCATCTTTTAGACAAGTAAAATCAGTCTTATCGTCACCAAAACATTCTCTTTCATCTGGGTATTCTCTACCCAACACAAAGTATGTAAACATCACATATACATTATGAAAACTCTTAAAGTTACAATGTTTTCGTCATAACGTCTTCATTTAATGTTAAAAAACATAACAAAATCGACATTCGTTTTCATATTCCATCTACCATTGTTACCACCATTTTGGCTGATGAAATATAATGTCCCAAAGTCCCATTTATTTGATGTTCTGTAGTTTTGGGCTGTAAACTCTTCCTAAGGCACACACATTCCAGTCTCTCACATTATTGACTAGGAAGGAGTTGGGCTGCTCCCTTATAATTTACGATGGGCGTGAGGTCATAAACCCCCCCCCCCCATCAATCCCTCTATACCTCTCCCCCTTTGCAGGAGGGAGGGATATCTCTGTAGAACCGTGATCCGTTGTAAACTGATCCTCCAGGCCAGTCCATGACCACAAACTCCACTCCTCCTCATGTTCCCCCACTTCCAATTCCCAGCATACATCTCAGCTTTAAAGGCACGCATCACGGTATCAAGAGAATCCCCCCTTCTCAACAGCTTCTAGGTTAGGCACAGTGCAGGTGGGTGGGCGGATGGGCTGTATGGAGCCAATTTGAGTTCAAAAGAATTGTCCCAAAAGAAAAAAGTGAATAAAGAAAAAAAATATTGTATGCGAAAGTTGAAACTGGAAATGTAATAACTGAATTGTATGAAGAATTTTTTTATTTATTCAAATGTACTGAACATTATTTGGAAAGCATTCAGTTGATGTTTGCATCCAATCTTAGTTTCTTTGGTCAAAAAACGTATTTTCACTCTTGGTTCTTGTCCTCCAACTGAGCCACACGAGATGGTCCCGTGTGGCTCAGTTGGTAGAGCATGGCGCTTGCAACGCCAGGGTTGTGGGTTCATTCCCCACGGGGGGACCAGGATGAATATGTATGATCTTTCCAATTTGTAAGTCGCTCTGGATAAGAGCGTCTGCTAAATGACTTAAATGTAAATGTAAATGTTGTCTATGGACCGGTGGAAATCTGTCCTTTGGTTGAGAGAACACCACAATTGTGCAAAGCTGTTTTTAAGAATCTCAAATATAAAAAATATTTTGATTTGTTTAACACTTTTTTGATTACTACATGCTTCCATAGGTGTTATTTCATAGTTTTGATGTCTTCACTATTATTCTACAATGTAGGAAATATTAAAAATAAAGAACAACCCTTTAATGAGTAGGTGTGTCCAAACTTTTCACTGGTACTGAATATTTAAAAAATATCTATTGGTATGCTGTTGCATCGAACATTTATTTGACATTCTGCATTGTTTGAATTTCCAACTTTAATGACTGAACAAGTAATTACATTATTGCCACCAGCTAGCAGTCTAGAAATGGCAGCATTGTGACACCGTGTATAGCATCGGGAAATGTTAGGCTTAGGCTTAACGCCCAAATAAGCCTACCAATAAAAATGTATCCATTAGCTACAGCAAAGCTAAGCCCTGGCACCACAGAAAGGCTATCATCGATTCGATAGGCATGCAGCCCTATAGACATGTTGCAATTTCAGCACAATGGACAGGAATCAGGGGGGGCAACTCCTACCTTGGTTTCTCTGGACCCCTCCAATCACATATTTTTTTGCTCTGCGATCTATTTAGATTATGCTTTGGAATTCTGAGCCTGTCATCCTCACCCATCACCATTGCACATGTGTAGCAGGTACTTCTTTGCAATCATGCACTGCTCTTCCAGACAACTTACTTCTCCCAGCTCAGTGTGCCAGTTGTGCCTCCTGTTCAAAGCTGTAAAAAGGTAGAAGAACGATGGCACAAACCTCAAACTAAACAACAGTAAATTATAGGTGCAATTACAATGTCTAGATATACCCACAGTAGCTAAATAATCTCATTCCTTGAGTATCATGTACACCCTTGATTACTGTATACTGTTAGTGGTCCACATTCAGTGTATACAAAAACATTATTTTCTTATCTATGATTGGTTCTCCTCCTCAGAGGTTGCAAACATAGCTCTGTATTTGTCTCACAGGGTGTGAAACCTGGGTTCATTGACAAGATGATTATATCCAAGCCTACACCAAACCGCATTGCAGAAGGAGTGAGGTAAGCTATGTATACTGTATTTTATTGTTTAAGATCTCATAATTTCTGTCTACAAATTCACTGATTCTGCGCTTCTATGCTGTACACTATAGAAGCACACACTACAAAGGAATGGTTGGACTGTTGGCGGATCTCTCTGTGCTGGAGGTGGAATAGACCGACAGGGATTTCCATGTTGAACAAACCACAGGTGACCACCATAGGCATGACAAATCGACAGGCCTCGAGTGGAATCTGCTTCCGGGTTGGTGCAGAAAGGGAATGTCTTATCTTACCAGCAGCCAAAGCTTCCTACTAAGCACATCAAACTCCACCAAGATGCTCTATCAAACCCATCCCTACCTCTAGTCGACCACCAGCTTGGCCCAACGCAGTGCGCGTTTGTTTCCCATGGAGTGGCTGTGTATGCAAACCAAATGACGATCGGTAGCAGGATTTTCTAACAGTAAAATAAAAGGTAGCTACATGCCATGAAAAAAAGGGTTCCTAATCAATAAAAAAAATAAATGGAGCCTAACGAGATGGAGCAGGTTCAGGAGACAATACAGACAAACACAGAGACAGTGGCCGGGTCTTCTGAAGACCATGAGGAAGGAAATCCCTGGCCACATCTCAAAGAACACTTCAGCTTCAAGCAGAGAAGAGGAGACAGTGTTATTATGGAATGTATGCTCTGCTTACCAAAGATGGTGGAGGTGGCTGCCTACAAACACTGCGTCAAAACGTGAGGAAATGGTACAAAAAGTTATGAATATATTTTATCGCCATGAATGGCGTTTGTTGTGTAGGCTATGTAGCTAACAAAGTGTTGCTACTAGCCAGTTGCATTCAATCTGTAGCATAATGCAAACGTTAGCTATCTCATCCTGTTGCTAGATAGTTAGAAGCTAACCCTGACCAACGTCTATACACAGCTGATGGAACTATAAACTGTAGTGTGGGCTACTACCGCATTGACATCATGGCTAGCCATCCCAATAATCTAAGTTGTTGGGGATAGCTAAAAGTGAAATGAATGAACTTGTGAAGATAAATAAATAATTTTGAGACCTGGGATTTTTAGGTACAGTGCGGCAAAAAAGTATTTAGTCAGCCACCAATTGTGCAAGTTCTCCCACTTAAAAAGATGAGAGAGGCCTGTAATTTTCATCATAGGTACACTTCAACTATGACAGACAGAATGAGAAAAAGAAATCCAGAAAATCACATTGTAGGATTTTTAATGAATTTATTTGCAAATTATGGTGGAAGTATTTGGTCAATAACAAAAGTTTATCTCAATACTTTGTTATATACCCTTTGTTGGCAATGACAGAGGTCAAACGTTTTCTGTAAGTCTTCACAAGGTTTTCACACACTGTTGCTGGTATTTTGGCCCATTCCTCCATGCGGATCTCCTCTAGAGCAGTGATGTTTTGGGGCTGTTGCTGGGCAACACTGACTTTCAACTCCCTCCAAAGACACTCCAGGACCTTGAAATGCTTCTTACGAAGCTGTATGTGCATTATTTTTTTTGCTTGCTTATTACCTAGCTGGATCACGGAGTTTCGAATAATAGCCAAAAATCGTGTTTGGTAAAACTATAGTTCTTATAACTGGGGAAAAGAAAGAACAATATTCCCTAACATCCGTATGTATTTGAACAGTGACATTTTTCAAAACATGCTGTAATTTCTAAGTAGTTCATTTGATATGAATAAAAACACCTTATAGCTGACAGTCTGCACTTGAACCCCATTGTCATTGTATCTTTTAAAAATCCAATGTGCTGGACTACAGAGCCAAAACAAAAATTGTCATTGCCCAATTGATTTTTTTAATACTTTTATTTCAACAAGGAACACAGACTGAGACCAAGGTCTCTTTTACAGCTGGGCCCTGCATATACATGTTTACACATACAGTTTAGGCACAATGATTAAGAAACTACACAAGACAAACAAAATAACAGATAACACAAAATAATACAGCAACAGATTACATTTACACATAGGTTATTCTACTAACAGCACAAGAACTTGCATTACCCGAAACAGTTACAAGCAATACAAAAATAAAAATCCTCCAATAAATATTTAAAATGGGCAAGAGGGACAAGAGTCTGAAGTTTAAGTTTAGTCTGCAGGCTATTCCATAGGCAAGGAGCATAACAGGAAAAGGCAGCCATACCCAACTCTGTGGAAATCGCATGGGCCTCAAGTGTAATCCATGCTTGAGACCTGGTTTTAGGAATTATAATTATAATATTGATGAGTGATGATAAATAAGAAGGTAGTTTATTCAGAACTGCTTTATAGACAAACACGAGAGCATGTTGTTCTCGTCTCACGGACAGCGAATTCCAACCAACATTTTGATATAAAACACAGTGGTGAGTTCTGTAGCTAGCACCCGTAATAAACCTAAGTACGCAATGATAAGTAGCATCCAGCGATTTAAGTGTTGATGCCGTAGCATGCATGTAAATAATATCCCCATAATCTATAACAGACATAAAAGTAGCTTGCACAATTTGTCTTCTATTTGTAGAGGACAAACATGTCCTGTTTCTATAGAGGAAGCCGAGATTGACTTTTAGCCGTTTACAAAGTTTGTCAATATGCAATACTTACAGATTGCACATTGTGCTGGTTTAAGCAAATTTGTATAAAACCAAACTGGTCAGGCTATATACATTTTGTCCACAGAGGAAACATCCTTTAAAGATAAACTACAATATGCTCACCTCTGCAACCACAAACAAATTAACTATGGAACTATCAAACACCATTTCAACTTGCAAGCAAGCAAAGATGTCTGAAATGATGGCAGTGGGAGGAGCCAGGTGCGTCTCACAGGCAGGCAACCGTTGACAAGTTTGTCATTAATTTGATCTGTGAGGGCCAACAGCCATTCTATGTGGTCGAACAAAAATTTGGTAACCACCCTGCATCCTCAATGCAAAGTCATCTCCAGACCTACTGTTCGTTCAAGAATACACAAAGCTGCAAAACACATGAAGAAGACAGTTATGGCACACCTTGGCAGGGTAAATTATGTTGCCACCACCACTGATTGTTGGACAGCTTATCAAAGGAGTTACATCGGGGTCAAATGTCACTGGATAGATGAAGAAACTCTGGTGAGACGTTCTCCTGCACTCGCTTGCAAGAGATTGAGAGGTTCCCACACATTTGATGTGCTTGCAGGTGCCCTCAATGACATCCACTGTGCATACAGGATCAGAGGGAGTGGTAAGAACCACAACCGACAGTGGATCAAACTTCATCAAAGCATTCAATGTTTTTGGTGAGCAGAGCTAGGCAGTCGAGTCAGCAGACCGAGACTCAGATGCTGAAGAGCCAGCAGAGCAGGTTGAATACCAAGACACCTATTCCATCCTGGAAAATGACAGTGGCCTAGAATATCAACTCACTCAGCATCAATGGTGTGCATGTCACCTGCTGAACCTCATTGCAACAACAGATTCTGCGTTGGCAGAAAAATTGTGATAGCTACAAAAGGTTGTCCAGGTGGTCTTTTGCCAAATACCAAGCCATGTGGAATAAAACGAGCCGGTCAACCTCAGCTGCTGAAGTTGTAGAGAATGAATGCAAACTGCAGTTTATCCGTCCAAATCAAATACGTTGGAACTCAACTTACCTGGCTGTGGAGAGGATCACACGTATCATACAAGAGAAGGAGGAGGATGCCATAAGAAGTGTGTGAAAAATTAAAAGTGAAAATGTGAGTAGCCATTCTTTGAATCAATGTAATGTTTTCCTATTACAGTAATATTTATTGTCCATGAAATGTTAGGATTCTAAGATGTATTACATTTAACTTAACTTATCTTTCAGGCTGAGCCCGGCAGAAATGTCCTTCTTGAATGAGTACAGCAAAGTGATGAAGCCTTTGGTCTCAGCTTTGAACATTCTAGTCTGAGACCAACACGCATATGGGGTGGCTGCTGCCAGTGATCTTCTTACTAAAAACAAAACTTCAAAAGGCTGGAAGCATCTTGACAAATATGCCTACCATTTATCGAAGCCATTCAGAACGGTCTCCAAAAGTGCTTTGAGAAATGATGGAGGACCCACAGCTTATTGCTGCTGCAATCCTTCTGCCAAAGTTCAAGACGTCTTGGACTGACAAAGCCAATGTCATCACAGCCGGTATGATTTCTTTACTCCAAAAGGTTTTAACCTCATTGTCCATATGATGATATCTTTTGGTCTTTGAGTCTTTTCTTCGATTGTTTTTTGTTGTTTTTAATTTTTTTTCATTATTTAAGTTGCATTACAAGTGCTGGACAATGACCTTTGTTTTTAGGTACAGCCAGACACGGACTCACCTCAACATTAGAGAATTTGTTAGGTCTGAATCTATTTGAACAACTCAAATCAATCTCAGTATCTGAGAATAACAAGTGCGGAAGTCTGTGTTCGAGCTATTGCAATGTCAATAATATGATTATGTTGCCAGCCACATACAACAGAGTTTGCTGAAACACCGAATATGTGATTGTTGTGTTGTTTCCAATGTACAAGTTTGCCATACCTGAAGAATCATCTTGACACAATCACACAGGACGAGACTGAGCATCTAAGGCAGCATTCATCTGATGAAGAGGATTTCTTCTCATCACTGACAACCAAACGGTCAGAAGGTACAGGGGAGCTGGATGGGTATCTTGCTAGTCCATCGGACAAAATGGATTTACTTCATTTGTTTCCGTACATAAAGACGTTGTCCCTCAAACTCAACGCAGGCCTGTCTGCATCTGCCGCCTGTGAGCATCTTTTTAGGTGTGCTGGACTGTTCTTCACTGCAAAGCGAGCCGGGGTAGACTCAATTAACTTAGAAAAGCAGCTCCTACTGGAACTGAATTCAGAGAGAAGTGAAGTGAGTTAAGTGTTCGATAGGTAGTTACACCAAAAAAAATTACTTTTGAGCATTTTGTATTTGTGAAGATTTAATATTAAAATCAACTGTGCTGGATCTAATCTTTTTGCTTATTTTTGGGTGTTTTATGGAACATTTAGCCTGTCGAGCATTACATGTAAACAATATTACATATACAGTAGTATATAGAAAAGTACATTTTTTTATATTAATTTGATTGTGAAGCTTGCATTCAATTGCCACACCCTTTTCACATGAACATCCATTCGTGTAAAAAGAGAAAAAAAATAACCATCAAAATTCAAATAGCAAATTATTTTAGAAGTATCTTAGTAACTTTTCCTCTGAGTACTTTTTAAATGTGCTACTTTTTACTTGAGTAGTTTTTTTACACCAGTACTTTTACTCCTACTTGATTATCCCTTATCTCCCTTACCTCACCTCGCTCATCAACTTATCCTTGACCGCTGGCTACGTCCCTTCCGTCTTCAAGAGAGCGAGAGTTGCACCCCTTCTGAAAAAACCTACACTCGATCCCTCCGATGTCAACAACTACAGACCAGTATCCCTTCTTTCTTTTCTCTCCAAAACTCTTGAACGTGCCGTCCTTTGGCCGCTCTCGCTGCTATCTCTCTCAGAATGAACCTTCTTGATCCAAATCAGTCAGGTTTCAAGACTAGTCATTCAACTGAGACTGCTCTTCTCTGTGTGCCACGGAGGCGCTCCGCACTGCTAAAGCTAACTTCTCTCCTCTGCTCTCATCCTTCTAGACCTATCGGCTGCCTTTGATACTGTGAACCATCAGATCCTCCTCTCCACCCTCTTCCGAGCCTGGGCATCTCCGGCGCGCCCACGCTTGGATTGCGTCCTACCTGACAGGTCGCTCCTACCAAGGTGGCGTGGCGAGAATCTGTCTCCGCACCAGACGTGCTCTCACCACTGGGTGTCCCCAGGGCTCTGTTCTAGGCCCTCTTCCTATTCTCGCTATACACCAAGTCACTTGCTCTGTCATATCCTCACAATGGTCTCTCCTATCATTCGCTATGCAGACGAACACACAAAATCTCCTTTCCCCCTCTGATAACCAGGTGGTGAATCGCATCTCTGCATGTCTGGCAGACATATCAGTGTGGATGACGGATCACCACCTTCAAGCTGAACCTCGGCAAGACGGAGCTGCTCTTCCTCCCGGGGAAGGACTGCCCGTTCCATGATCTCGCCATCACGGTTGACAACTCCATTGTGTCCTCCTCCCAGGAGTGCTAAGAACCTTGGGGGTCCTGGACAACCACCCTGTCGTTCTCACTAACATCAAGGCGGTGACCCGTTCCTGTAGGTTCATGCTCTACAACATTCGCAGAGTACGGACCCTGCCTCACGCAGGAAGCCGGCGCAGGTCTAATCCAGGCACTTGTCATCTCCCGTCTTGGATTACTGCAACTCGCTGTTGGCTGGGCTCCCTGCCTGTGCATTAAACCTACAACTCATCCAGAAACGCCGCAGCCCGTCTGGTGTTCAACTTTCCCAAGTTCTCTCACGTCACCCCCGCTCCCTCCGCTCTCTCCACTGGCTTCCAGTTGAAGCTCGCATCCGCTACAAGACCATGGTGCTTGCCTACGGAGCTGTGAGGGGAACGGCACCTCCGTACCTTCAGGCTCTGATCAGGGCCCTACACCCAAAACAAGGGCACTGCGTTCATCCACTCTGGCCTGCTCGCCTCCCTACCTCTGAGGAAGTACAGTTCCCGCTCAGCCCAGTCAAACTGTTCGCTGCTCTGGCCCCCAAATGGTGGAACAAACTCCCTCGCGACGCAGGTCAGCGGAGTCAATCACCACCTTCCCCGGAGACACCTGAAACCCCACCTCTTTAGGAAATACCCTAGGATAGGATAAAGTAATCCTTCTAAACCCCCCCCCCCTTAAAAGAGTTAGATGCACTATTGTAAAGTGGGTTGTTTCCACTGGATTATCATAAGGTGAATGCACCAATTTGTAAGTCGCTCTGGATAAGAGCGTCTGCTAAATGACTTAAAATGTAAATGTAAATTATAATTTCATTAAAGTAAAGTATTCTACTTGAGTAGGATTACATCCAGTACTCTTTCCACCCTGCTCAAGTAAACCTCAGCAAAAAAAAAAAAAAGGCCCTTTATCAAGGGAAAGACGGCCTGTCTTTCAAAGATAATTCGTAAAATCAAATAACTTCACAGATCTTATTGTAAAGGGTTAAACACTTTCCCATGCTTGTTCAATGAACCATAAACAATTAATGAACATGCACCTGTGGAACGGTCGTTAAGACACTAACAGCTTAAAAACGGTAGGCAATTAAGGTCACAGATATGACACTAAAGAGGCCTTTCTGCTGACTCTGAAAAACACCAAAGGAAAGATTCCCAGGATCCCTGCTCATCTGCGTGAACGTGCCTTAGGCATGCTGCAAGGAAGCATGCAGATGTTGCCAGGGCAAGAAACTGCAATGTTCGTACTGTGAGACGCTTAAGACAGCGCTACAAGGAGACAGGACGGACAGCTGATCGTCCTCGCAATGGCAGACCACGTGTAACAACACCTGCACAGGATTGGTACATCCGAACATCACACCTGCAGGACAGGTACAGGATGGCAACAACAAATGCCCGAGTTACACCAGGAACACACAATCCCTCCATCAGTGCTCAGACTGTCCGCAATAGGCTGAGAGAGGCTGGACTGAGGGCTTGTAGCCTGTTGTAAGGCAGGTCCTCACCAGACATCACCGGCAACAACGTCGCCTATGGGCACAAACCCACCGTCGCTGGACCAGACAGGACAGGGAAAAAGTGCTCTTCACTGATGAGTTATGGTTTTGTCTCACCCAGGGGTGATGGTCGGATTCACGTTTATTGTCGAAGGAATGAGCGTTACACCAAGGCCTGTACTCTGGAGCGGGATCGATTTGGAGGAGAAGGGTCCGTCATGGTCTGGGGCGGTGTGTAACAGCATCATCGGACTGAGCTTATTGTCATTGCAGGCAATCTCAACGCTGTGCGTTACAGGGAAGACGTCCTCCACCCTCATGTGGTACCCTTCCTGCAGGCTCATCCTGACATGACCTTCCAGCATGACAATGCCTCCAGCCATACTGCTCGTTCTGTGCGTGATTTCCTGCAAGACAGGAATGTCAGTGTTCTGCCATGGCCAGCGAAGAGCCCGGATCTCAATCCCATTGAGCACGTATGGGACCTGTTGGATCGGAGGGTGAGGGCTAGGGCCATTCCCCCCAGAGATGTCCGGGTATCTCACAGCAAGAACTGGCCAATCTGGTGCAGTCCATGCACTGCAGTTCTGGTGGCCACAGCTGGTGGCCACACCAGATACTGACTTACTTTTGATTTTACTATTTCTAGGTATGTGTGTTTGGGTAAAATGAACATTTTTGCTTTATTCTATAAACTACTGACAATTGAAAATTCAAGCAGCTCGGCTTTGTTTGATGGCTTGTGACCAAAGGTTTTCAATCACCGGTCCTGCACCAAATTTCACAGTGGTTGCGAGACACGGTGGCTTGTAGGCCTCTCCAGGTCTCGCACCCACTGTGAAATTTGGTGAAGGATCGGTGAGGATCTGGGGGTGCTTCAGCAAGGCTGGAATCGGGCAAATTTGTTTTTGTGAAGGATGAATCAAGCCACGTACAAGGTTGTCCTGGAAGAAAACTTGCTTCCTTCTGCTCTGACAATGTTCCCCAACTCTGAGGATTGTTTTTTCCAGCAAGACAATGCTCCATGCTACACAGCCAAGAAAATCAAGGTGTTGGTGGAGGACCACCAGATCAAGACCCTGTCATGGTCAGCCCAATCTCCAGACCTGAACCCTATTGAAAACCTCTGGAATGTGATCAAGAGGAAGATGGATGGTGAAGTATGTGGTCCAAGGGCTCTAACCATTCGCTGAGTGTTTGTGCAGGATCTGCAGCCTAACTCAAAGATAATATCAAGGCTCACACTATGCTCCAGGATTGATGAAGCATCCAAGGAAATTAAGAATGTGACTGAGGCCATGATCAGAGTTGACCACATTGCCACCACCACCGACTGCTGGTCTGCAAGAAGATGGAGCTTCATTGGTGTTACAGCCCATTGGATAGACCCTGACAGTCTCAACAGATGCTCTGCAGCCCTGGCCTATAAACGGTTGAGAGGATCGCACACCTTTGATGTGTTGGCAGGCGCCCTAAATGACATCCATTCGGAGTTCGAAATCCGGAGTAAGATTATGAGAACAACAGACAATGGCTCTAACTTCTTGAAAGCGTTCCAAGTTTTTGGAAAAGATGAAAACAATGAGGCAGTCGAAGCAGTGGGAGGTGGTGAAGCAGCTCCGCCAGGAGAGGACGATGGTGAAGAGGAACAAGAGGAGATTGAAGAAGTGGAGTTTGTTGATGTGGCAACGATCCTGAATGAAGATGATGGTTTTGAGTACCAGCTGCCGAAGCACCAGTGTTGTGCTTGCCACCTACTCAACTTAGTATGTACAGTTGATGCCCTGAAAGCAACATGCAGTGAAGCTTACAAAAAAAGTGTCCTGTTCAACATTCGGCAAGTGTCAAGCACTTTGAAACAAATGTGGGATATCTACACTTGCAGCCGAAACCGTTGAAGATACTTGCAACGACCAGCTGCTGCGCCGGAATGCTACAAGGTGGAACTCCTGGTTCACGGCTGTAGAAAGACTCCTGAGGATCATCAAAGACAAAGGCGAGGCGGCCATCAGAGTTCTCTGCACAGACCTCGAGGTTCCAATGCAAGTAGGAATTATGTATTATTTTATCATAATGTAAGGTCTTGAAAACGTCTAAATCTGTCACAGTGTTTCCTGACCTTTTGCTTGGGGACTAATAACTTTCCCATATTGTAGCCCTACTCTATAATTGAGTCAACTACTCATCCAGCCATTGATTACTGTAGTTAAATCAGGTGAAATGGTTAGTGGTCCCCTTTTGTAGGTAAGGAAACATTTTTTTTTTTTTTTTTTTTAATTCACTGGTTCAATCCAGTTGAATTCGCCTTCCTCACAGAGTATGCTGCCACCATGAGCCCAGTCGTAAAGGCCATCAACATCCTGCAGGCTGAAACCAATGTCAAGATGGGGTGGCTACTTCCAACTATCAACCTGCTGATCACAAAACTTGACTGGATCAAGTTGTCCCTAAAGTACTGTAAGCCTTGGGTCAATGCGCTACAACTGGGACTGAAGAAGCGCTTCAGCTCACAATTCTTCTTATGTATTGTGTTAGTGAATTTAAAATGATATTTAAGGAAGGGGGGTGCGCGTGTGTGTGTGTGTAAGTGTGTGCGTGAAGCATAGAGAAGAAAGCAAGATTCACTGAAAGAGGAGAAGAAAGCATACCAGTGAAACAAAAAAACAAACATAAAAATAAAAAATGCTGACTTCATACTTTCTCCTGCCTTGGAGGGGAAATAAACAATGATTATCAAATCAGTTACAACCGCTGTGTCATAAATCACTGCATATGAGAGGAAGAATGACACCTCATTGCCGCTTCGTTCCCCTTCCTCTCCTTTCTGCAGGTCTTTCTTTTCCCGAAGAGCCCTCTCATGAATGATATAAAGAGTGATCTGTTTTCTGAGAGAAAGCTGTCTCTCTAGCAGGAAGTTAACCTCTGAGGGGAGGAGCTTGCCTGAGGTAACATATAAGGGGCGTGGAAAGCCACAGGGTTTACTCAGGGCCAATCCTTGCCCTTCTGCCACCATAGGCAAGACCAAAAAAATGCCACCCCCTGCAAAACTAGAATAGTTCCATTAAGCAAAATTATGTCTAAAAGACATATTTTCCAAGACGTTGAAAAGGCATATTTTCTAGACGTAAAAAAATACGTATTTTCCGGACATTGAAATCAGGTACATTTTCGGGTTCTGAATGAAAGTTGAAAATAAGTCATTTATAGATTTCAATGTTTGGGCCAAATCAAGGCTGGTCCAGACAGGTCAAAATCTGAACCAAACATCGAAAGCCTATGATTGGATCAGATTTGGTCTGGACCGGACCAAAAATCTATGTCTGTGGATGTTGAAATCAATCCCGGTCTGGACTGCACCAAATCGGAACCAAACATCGAAAGCCTAGGATTGGTTCAGATTTGGTCCAGACCAAAAACCAAAGTCCATGGATGTTGAAATCAAGGCCGGTTTGGAACTGCACCAAAAGACATCCAAAAGGCGTCAGCATCAGTCCGTGCTTACTGATGTAAATTTAAAAGCATGTCAATTTCACTTGGACCTGTCCTGTTTTTATGATATGGTTTTTGTTAACATGACAGGATATTTTAGATTTGATTGAGCGCCATTTAGGTTAGGCTATTTGATCGGAGAAAGCTGCATGGTGTAAAAAGTGGTCGTCTCATTACATAGTCATACATTTATCTCCAGCCTGTAGGCTACAAAACAGGCCACATACTCTTTCTACCATATCCTGTATTTGCTACATTGCTAGATTATGTTTTTGAAGCAACGTTGCTGGAGCGCTGCAGAGATGCGTCTCTCCAACAGGACCCTGGAGAGGCGCGCTTGGAATGCACAAGCACAGTAATTTGCCTCCCTGCCTTTGACAAAGTGGGCACTGCTCTCAATGTTCAGCATCTGCGCTCACCTAAAACGCCCATATGCCACTGGTTGAGAGAAATTGTCATTGTTTTTAGGCAGAATTGTCTGAGGTTTTATGTGTTGTTGTTGGAGGTGCGTCTTGGTCAGTTTAGCTCAGAAAATGCCGCCCTTGTCAATCTATCAGCCCTAATCCTGTCTAATGAGCGGGCCGGCCATGGGTTTACTCCGCACAAAATCTGTCCACGAAAATAAAACCATGAAGTGAGGAATTTTGTACAGAGTTCAATGACAGTGTCGAATTTGGTCAACATATTTTTTGTTGTTGCTAATTTGTTACGTGAGGTATATTTGATCAAGCAGAAGTTTCGTAATGGTTTAGGTTGTTAGGAATGCACTGATATAAATGGAGACACGTGGAATTTCGGCAACTTAAAAAAAAAAAATACTTTATATCAGAATTGTGACTGTGGTTCACACTCGTATCTGCCCTCTCATTGGCTAGAATGGTTCCATCTTATCTGCATTAATGCATGTGTAGAATGTATCTTCAAGACACTTCACACACGTACGATACAGTATGTTTGCATTTCCTAGTTGGAAATGCTAAAAGATTTATCAACAGAAAATTTAAAAAAAAAGTGGTATGATATGAGATCAGATATCCAGAAATCATTGTGTTAACTTCAATTTATTACCTGATATCTTTTTTTATTTTTTTATACCCCCTTTTCTCCCCAAGTTCGTCGTATCCAATTGTTAGTAATTACTATCTTGTCTCATCGCTACAACTCCCGTACGGGCTCGGGAGAGACGAAGGTCGAAAGCCATGCGTCCTCCGAAACACAACCCAACCAAGCCGCACTGCTTCTTAACACAGCGCTCCTCCAACCCGGAAGCCAGCCGCACCAATGTGTCAGAGGAAACACCGTGCACCTGGCCACCTCGGTTAGCGCGCACTGCGCCAGGCCCGCCACAGGGGTCGCTGGTGCGCGATGAGACAAGGACATCCCTACCGGCCAAACCCTCCCTAACCCGGACGACGCTAGGCCAATTGTGCGTCGCCCCACGGACCTCCCGGTCGCGGCCAGCTGCAACAGAGCCTGGGCGCGAACCCAGAGTCTCTGGTGGCACAGCTAACACTGCGATGCAGTGCTATTACCTGATATCTTAACATATTTTTGGTGGAACTGCCGTCACGTACAACCTCATTATCAGTTTTGGAGGTGGAATGCTACTCCCTCACCATGTAGGCAGCTGTGTGTTGGAGAACACTTACAAAGCTTCACACACACCATAATTCAACACAAAATCACACAGCCCAGTCCCATGCTTCTATACTAGAGGTTCATCATCTATCATCCCCTCTCCCTCCCTCTCTCCCTCCCTCTATGGGTTTCTACCTCCTCTCCCCTCACCTTCACAAGGTAAAGGACACCAAAGAAAACTTTGGCATAATTCAAAACCCAGTCAGTGTGGCAGTTTCCAAAGTCAAAGTACCAATAACATTGATAATCAAGTCCTAAAAAAAAAGAGTGCTGTGAAACAGAGAAACAACAAAGGGTTAGCTAGCAGCTATCGTTCATTCTCCACAGGAGGTAAAGTAGACAGAGCTTTGAGACCAAAAATGACTCACTACTTGGCACTAACAACCTGTCATTTTCACATAATACATACAAACCTACCTGTCACATAGCCTTACCTGTCACACAGTCTTATCTGTCACCCACATATGTACCTCACACAGAGCTCTTGAATGTCACACATAACTTCCTATCACACAAAGTTGACACAGACCTTGCCTGTTAAACAAATACAGTCCTATCTGCAATACTCAGATGTACTGTGTCTTTGAGCCATGAAGGTAATGTTAAGCCCCCCCCCTCCCCTCCCACCCAGACAACCCTTAGTTCATATGAAAGCTCAATTTAATTACACATTCTATTTTACAGAAAGTGATTTGATCAATTGATAGCGACAGAGTCACACATTGTATATGATTTCTTCCCAAGCAAAGCCCAATTACTTAGACTTTTCAGCTTTAGAAGGTTCAAACCTGCAGTAGCCTCACCCATTCCATCCCTACCCCCCCGTCCCCTAAACTTGTAGTACCCCAGGCGTAGCCCCACCTGTTATAACCCTCATCCCTACCACCCCCCCACTCCCTCAAACTTGCAGAACCCTAACTCCACCCGTTTCCACCCTACCAGCCCCAACAGCTGGGTAGAAGGAGACTGAGGGAGCCAAGAGCTCTCAGCACATTATCTCACTCAGCAGGGGGCCCAGGTATCACAGGGAGATACACATGGCCAAGAGACAAACACGCCAAACAAGCACGATACAACATGTTCATCTGAAAAACACTACTCCCACTCATTAGCATTAACTTCGAATGGTCATTTGATTTGAGGTAGTTTGAGATGTCTCCAACGTGTTGAGAAAGTAAAGAAAAAAATACATTAAAAAGAAGAGTGGTTCCCTCAACTTGGGAATGGGCCTGTTCAAACGCAACTAAGAAAGTCTTTGGGCAACATTTTCATTTGCTTAAACAGCTGTGCTGTGAACTAACGCACTGCAACATTCAAAATAATGGTAGAATACTATACCTCGCGATTGCAGTGCTTGTTGCGCGTGTACGGCGCTTTAACTAATTGGCCATTTAAACTAGGAAGGGGCATCGCGTGGTGAAATATCGGAAGCCATTCACTTTCAATTAAAAGGAAAGTGAGAGAAGCAAAGTGGTCGGGGGAACCGTTGAGCGATGCGAGCATAGGCGAGAAAGCTAAACTTGCACTAAAGTTGGGGAAAGCTGAACATTATAAAAAAAAAAAAACTCTGCAATATCATGACGCAAATGACCAATTGATGATCACAATAGCTTCCAACCCCTACTGGATTGTCTGACAATGGCTGTTGATACGTAGCACTAGCTTGCTTGCTAGCACCCACATGAGGGCGATGCTAGCGTGGCTAGGCAAGTGCTGCTTGTATAGTGTAAATGCTCCGTAAATCTGCGGTTATATTTCAGTTTCTCCTCATTGTAATTGATAAAAAGAAATGCTACAACATAAATCGCGCTGCAGATATAATTTTGTTTACACTATGCATTAGCTCACAGTGCAGGTGTCTTTGTGACAGGAAAAAGTCACCCTCTGTGTGCCTTTTAACAGACTGACGCCCTGCCTTATGCTTTCTGTCAGATTACCAGGGAGACAAATGTAGGTCTTCACCCTCATTGCCCTCATCCTCATCCGTCTCTGGCCACTGCAGGGCTTTCGGTCTTGGGCCTATAATCCACTTAGGTGGCTCTTTCTATTCTTCCTGTATGGCTCTAAGCCGGAACATTGATTCCATTATACAGACTCACTCAACGACCTGCTGCCTATTCCATTAGAAAGGCCCAATCCATGTCTGTGCACAGTCCTAATCCAAATACATTATACAGTCTAGAATGGTCGCTGGTAGCAGCGGCCCCCCCCCCTCTCCACTCCATAGCTCTGGATAGCCAGTGACAGATGGGGAGATGAAGAGGGGAGAGAGAGAGAGTCAGAGTTCCGGTCATACAGTGAGATTTCGCGCTGAATCGGATTTCACTGATGTAAATACGCACACACACTATTATTGTAGTATTCTACATGTTATAATAATAGAGTAATAATGTTACAATGTATTGTATGATGTATTATTTTATTTATTTAGTAGGCTGTTTAGTTGTGATGTTTTATTCCTGTTTGGACAGCTGGAAGAGTAGCTGCGCAGAAAGAGTAGCTGCAGCAGCTAATGGGGATCCTAATAAATACTAAATGATTATGTGGAATTTAGGGCTTTCTCTCCATTTAATTGAGATGGTGCTTCTTTTACCGTGTCCCCTCAACAACAAAGGAATAGCGCAGTTTTTAATAGGACCTGATAAATACAGTATGACCAAGCAAGGTGTATGTACAGTACCTGAATAGTATGGAAATAATTTAATCTCTTGGGGAATATAGACCTATAATTAGTGAAGAACAGAAAAATACATAAACAGACAGTTCTACAATCCTTGAGGGGAAATGGAACAATCAGAATCAATCTATCCAAATATCCCAACCCCTCTGTCCCTCCACCACCTTGCTAAACCTCTCTCCAATTTCGACACCCTAATCTCTCTTCATCGTCCCCCTCCTCATCATCCCTCCATCTCTCTATCATTCTCCTTGTCCCTCCCCAATTCTCTCTTTTCTCTCTCTCTCCCTCCTTGTCCCCTTCTCTATCCTCTGTCCCCCTCCTCTTCATCCCTCCATCCCTGTACTGTTCTCTACCCTGTATGATCTCCAACAACCTTGTCTCCCATCCAGGTTGCTAAATGATTCCAAACTTCCGGCACATCCACCTGTCTCTTATACACATCTAGATGTGTATAAGAGACAGCCCCCACACAATCTCTCCTCCTCTCCTGCATCGGCACGTAATGGCCTATAGGGTTAGGATTACCCGTTGCTTTCTCTCACCTCATTGAGTTAAATTACTGATTATTACCTTTCACTGTTTAGTGTTCAGTCACTGAGCTGCTGCTGAAGGGGCCAGGAGTGGGGAGTGCAGGGGCCACACGAGCCCTTCAGGAAAGGACTCTCTACCTCTCCCCTCTGTCGATATCACCACCCTATGTCCTTACTGTGGCGACGTGGACTAAGAAGCACGCCATTTAGTCTTCTTTTATAATATAAAACCAATTTCAGTGCGAGCGGTTCCAGCGGTGCCTCCGCAACGGGGGTAAATATTCATTATTAAAATGTTTCCCCGAGCAGTTGGGAAATCCAAATATGAGATGAGATGGCTCAGCCCTATTGTCCCGAGGGAACATTGACTATCACCCAATATTCCCTCATTCCTTCCCTCAATCCCTCCCCCAGGCATCCCAGAATAACAGCATTGATCAGTGATTATGTTACTGGGGGTGTGGGTGGGGATGGAGGAAGACGTCAGGCGTCAGTCATTTCTATGGGAGCTATTTGGGTCCCCTTGTTACCGGATGCAGCAGCATAGTCAGTATTGTGCAGTTATAGCTTCTTTCTCGATCCGGATGTAAAGGGAGAGACTGAGCGATGAGGTATGTTCTGTAGGTAAGGAAATTATAATATTATATGGACATTTAGCTAGCAGACGCTTTTATGCAAAGCAACTTAGGCAATACGGTTGTTCAGTAGCTATTGCTCGAGCGAGAAATCACAAAACGACTGATAGAGGTATTGTATTTGATTAGGGGAAATTGCGCAACGTTGGTAAGTTAAGTATTGGGCAAAGGGGCTTGGGCTGGGTTGTTGGGTTTGGGAGGAGTTATTCCTGACCAAGTGACCAGAAAGTAACCACGATACTCTAGGCTCTACATCTAGGCTATTTGTGGTCAGGAAAAACTCCAAGCCCAACCATGGGAAATGGTATATCCCTCCCCTCTTTACACCTTTCTATCGCTCGCTCAGCTTTTCCCTCTGCATCTCCATGCTAAGCATGAAAAGTGTCTGTGATCAATACCTCCAGGCCTGCTCCTGCTTCTAACCACAGGCTGGGGGGTGGCAGAGCTACCTGGGGGCTGGAGTGCTGTGTCAGCATCCACTCAAGACCTCAAACACCCCTCTACTCCTCTCCTTCTCTCATCACCTCTGTCAACCAACACTTCCTCAACACAATCCCTCACTCACCCGTTTCTTACTTTTAACGCTACACACTTCCATCCCCCTTCTCTTCTCCTCCCCTCCTCCCTCCATTCCAATGTGGCTGTTAAATACCATTCAAATGTCACCCTGCTATTTTGATTGGAATAATAATTTTGAGAGGTGGGAGAAATGGCTTGTTGATGCTAAGCAGGCGGTGCAACAGCGAAAGCCATCTCTCCCTGTCACAAAGTTGCCGTGTAAGAGGTTCCCAGTTCCTGGCCGGCACCACGGCGCTACAGTAGATGTGGACACAGGTTTATGTTAAGACCACCGAGGCCATGTGTTAGTGTTGTTCATCATCACGCCTTAGTAGACCAATGACAGCGACAGTACTAGGATCCATGCACAGGGAGTGACAGAGGGTCAGTGTAAAATACCTAGGATTAGTGTGGTTATGTATGTTGGGGAGTGTGAAAGTGTGTATGAATGTAACAGTGATTTAATTATAGCTTTTTAAACTAACAATAAGAGTAGAGTTCAAAACCAAAAAAACTAACATGTGTTTCAGGGGTTTGACCTATTTTCAGTGTATGAACCTTGAAGTAAACTCATTTACCCCAGCAGCCAACATATCTCTCTATAAAACGCCTTAGTCGTGCTCAGCGGAGAGCAAACCGTAGTAGAACGTAGCAGAACATTTGCATCAGAAAATGGACAAGTTCAGGTCGTGCGTCCCCGTTTCACTCTGTTTGAAAGTCTCCGCCGTACTGAGCGTGACGCTGTTCTCTATAGCATTTTAATAGTAACACAATCTTACCTTGCGGGCACCTCGATGTTGGAGATAGCGTAAAAGTACTTGAGCAGGTTGTCCCTCTGCATGTAGGTTCCCCCCAGAGCCGGCCTGAGCAGCCTCAGCCTGAGGTTAGTGAAGGTAAAGAATTCCTTCAGGCCCTTCATGCTCTCCATACGGGTGTACAAGCTGTCCATGTTGAGCAACCTCGGCCCGGCGAACACTGCGAAACGCTCCCGAACCTCGAACTTTACGTTCTTATCATTCTTCGATCCCACCCAGCGTGAGAACTGCTCAGTGCAGATGACAAGGGTAATATTTGCAGGCGATAGGTCGGGGACACGCTTTGGTGCCATGTTAAAGGACTCGAGACAATCGTCAGCGTAGAACTGGTAGGGCTGCCAGGTGCGGCCGTGGTCCATGGACTTGTCCAGCACCATTATTGTGGGGCGGCCGTACTCAAAGGTAATGGCGATGTCGTCCGTCAGCTCCAGGCTCTTGTTCCAGGCTAGGGAGATGTTGGCCAAGAGGGGTTCTGGATAACGGGCCCATGTGACTGTCTGCCAGTAGGTGATGCGGCCGGTGTGCTCGCGGTCCTGCATCAGCTGAGGAGGGTGGGCCAGGTCCGGGTTGGAGGCGTCACACTCGTCACTGCACAGGTACGGGTTCTCCTGCAGAGTCAAAATAACACA
The DNA here is from genome assembly GCF_002910315.2 of Salvelinus sp. IW2-2015. Classification (NCBI taxonomy): domain Eukaryota; kingdom Metazoa; phylum Chordata; class Actinopteri; order Salmoniformes; family Salmonidae; genus Salvelinus; species Salvelinus sp. IW2-2015. The sequence continues at coordinate 207,654 of NW_019957540.1, read as the reverse complement.
AACGAGTCAGTGGACAAACAGTAAATGGATGCACTAAATGATTCTCAAGTCTTAGGTGAAATGAAATATAGTCTATCATCAGTCCATCCAGGATTCTGCAATCACAATTCTCTTTAGCAAAATCAACAATTCCCCGCAAATTTGACCAATCACAACTATTTCCGCATAAAACTGTCAAATCATCACTATATTATCATCACCACAGTACATAGAGGGCTTGCAATTTCAACCAATCACTGGACATTTACTGCATAATATGGTTCAATCGAGCCTCACATCAACAATCCTTTACCCTCGTGAGCTAATTTTCACAAGAGATTTGACAAAATCACCTACTGGCAGACAGTCACATGGTCCCGTTACCCTGAACCCCTCTTAACCAACATATTGTCATGCAAAATGTCTGAACTTACGCAGCAAAATCAAGCATTTTCGATCACAAATATCACAAAAAATGCAAAATCCTGGACTGTATGATGCAAAAGAAGAAATTCCTGTACCTACTTTCATGCTACTGGCATTCATCCTAAAACTTAAACCGAAACATTTCATATTAAAATAGAAAAGTGAAAAGTAAATGATTTCATGCTTAATCGAGTCGGTGAACTGTGCCTGTACAAAAAAACTAACCAGTCAGTCAAACCCACACTAATAACAAAATAAAGTTTACAGTTCTGTGCAGGAGGAGTTTATAAATCATCTGATTTATGATGACATTGAGATAAGAGAAAAAAACAAGCATATGCAAAATCTAGTGGTGCTAGGGTAAGAGAAACTTCTCAGAAGAAAGGAAAAGGAAAGGGGGATACCTAGTCAGTTTTACAACTGAATATATTCAATTGTAAAATGTTTCGCTTCGGTGTGCCGTACTGCACACTACCCTGCTGTGTTCAGGTCATCAATCCCTGTTAAGAGGGGAAGAATGAAACGCCAGCAGTACTACAGATTTTGAAGCTCGGAATTGAACAGCCCTGCTATAGAAGATATTGCAGTGTGGGTGGCTATGACTTAATAGTGAAACGACTGGGTCTTCTCTCCCAACAACAACATTAGATGAGAACCTCCCACTCTCACTGGGGAGAGGTGGCATGCTTGTTTCCTCTCTGTAACTATTACTACCTTTCCAGGATTTCCAGAAATCCCAGTTGGAAGATTCCTAGAATCAGCAGGGAATAAGCAGGAAATCCTGAATCCTCCAACCAGGATTTGTGGAAAACCTGGGCATTTTCACAAAGTTACCAGAATCTGGTCCTGGGCCAAAAAAAGGTACAAATATTTGTCCAACCTTCACTCCTGCTTCAGACACAATGAGGATTAGTGACATGACGTAAGGAAACGACCATTGACCTACAAATCCTATTGAAAATTATTACACTGTACAGACACTGTCCCAGATGCACAAGGACATGTAGGTTACTGTCGACCCGGATTTCTCTTTTGACGAACATATCAAGAATATTTCAAGGACAACTTTTTTCCATCTTCATAACATTGCAAAAATCCTAAACTTTTTGTCAAAAATGATGCCGAAAAACGAATTCATGCTTTTGACACTTCTAGATTAGACTACCGCAATCCTCTACTCTCCATCTAGCCGGATAAAGCACTAAATAAACTTCAGTTAGTGCTAAACACGGCTGCTAGAATATTGACTAGAACCCAACAGTTTGATCATATTACTCCAGTGTTAGCCTCTGCTTCCTGTTAAGGCTAGGGTTGATTTCAAGGTTTTACTGCTAACCTACAAAGCATTACATGGGCTTGCTCCTACCTATCTCTCCGATTTGGTCCTGCCGTACATACCTACATGTCCACTATGGTCACAAGACGCAGGCCTCTTTATTGTCTCTAGAATTTCTAAGCAAACAGCTGGAGGCAGGACTTTCTCCTATAGAGCTCAAATTTTATGGAATGGTCTGGCTATCCATCTCTTCAGTAGGTCCTATGATTGAGTGTAGTCTGTCCCAGGGGTGTGAATGTGAAGGACAAGGCACTGGAGCGACAAACCGCCCTTGTTGTCTCTGCCTGGATCCCCTCTCTCCACTGGGATGCTATGCCTCTGACCCTATTACGGGGCTGGGTCACTGGCTTACTAGTGCTCTTCCATGCCATCCCTAGGAGGGTTGAGTCACTGACGTGATCTTCCTGTCCCGTTGTGCACCCCCTCGGGCTCGTGCGGTGGAGGAGATCTTCATAGGCTATACTCAGCATTGTCTTAGGGTAGTAAGTTGGTGGTCTGTTGATATCCCTCTATTGGTGTGGGGGCTGTGCTTTGGCAGTGAGTGGGGTTATATCCTTCCTGGTTTGCCCTGTCCGGTTGGCCCCGTCCGGGGGTATTGTCGGACAGGGCCACAGTGTCCCCCGACCCCCCCGTCTCAGCCTCCAGTATCTACGCTTCAAAAGTCTATGTGCCGGGGGGCTAGGGTCAGTCTGTTATATCTGGTGTAATTCTCCTGTCTTATCTGGTGTCCTGTGTGAATTTAAGTATGCTCCCTCTAATTCTCTCTCCCGCCTGGAGTACCTGAGCCCTAGAACCATGCCTCAGTACTACCTGGCCTGATGACTCCTGACTGTCCCCAGTCCACCTGGTCGTGCTCCTGCTCCAGTTTCAACTGTTCTGCCTGCGGCTACGCAATCCTGACCTGTTCACCGGATGTGCTACCTTGTCCCAGACCTGCTGTTTTGGACTCTCTCACTCTACCACACCTGCTGTCTCAACCTCTGAATGCTCGGCTATGAAAAGCCAACTGACATTTACTCTGCGGTACTGACCTGTTGCACCCTCTACAAACACTGTGATTATTATTTGACCCTGCTGGTCATCTATAAACGTTTGAACATCTTGAAGAACAATCTGGTCTTAATTGCCATGTACTCTTCTAATCTTCACCTGGCACAGCCAGAAGATGACCTCTAGGTTTCTTCCGAGGTTCCTGCCTTTATGGGGAGTTTTTCTTAACCACCGTGCTTCTACATCTGCATTGCTTGCTGTTTGGGGTTTTAGGCTGGGTTTCTGTATACTAATAAATAAATGTGATTGACATACCGGTACTGTATAGCAATACGTAGGACGGAGTGACGGAAGGTCTGTATAAAGAATGACGCCAATATATTATAGTGTTTGTGGATTGGGTGTTTTGCATGTACAGTGGGGTTACTTGGCACCCTTGATAAAGGTGAGCAAAAAAGACTGTATAAAATAAATAATACAAATACTAAGCTATATTGCATGCCAAAAACATTTAGAAAATTATATTATTTTATACTAATACAATTACTCAGAGAAAGATATATTGTTTAACAAGTACATACCTAAGTGTACTAACCATTAAGGGCACCTGCACTTTCCATGACATAGACTGACCAGGTGAAACCAGGTGAAAGCTACGATCCCTTATTGATGTCACCTGTTAAGTGCTTTGACACAGCCCTTAGCCGTGGTATATTGTCCGTATACTACAAACCCCCGAGGTGCCTTATTGCTATTATAAACTGGTTACCAACGTAATTAGAGCAGTAAAAATGAAATGGTCATACCCGTGGTATATGGTCTGATATACCACAGCTGTCAGCCAATCAGCATTCAAGGCTAGAACCACCCAGTTTATAATACTATTTATGTTACTTTGCGTTACCTTTATGACTGTCAGGCTTGATAAGTATTTTCTCCTTTCATATGTAGCGCTGTTTTCCTGTGCTGTGCTATTGTAACAGGGTTGATTATGTTTCCACTTGCCTCTAAAGAAAGGTGTATTTAATGTTCAAGCATTCTTATTGGTTGGTTCAATTCCGATGACAATAAAGCGTGTTGTTATTCGCCCCGCTTGCAGATAGGGCGAGATCGCGAACATCAGGTCTCCCCAGTATGAAAATGTGATGCAAGGGGTAGGTCACGTTCTGAATACTATTTTACAATGTGTACAAGTTTGCTGTACATTGCTGATTTATACATGTGTGGGTATATGGTACCTGTTAGGGATTGAGGGGCTTTCTGGGATGTGCTTTGGTATATGATTTCTGTATATAAGTGTATATAACTGTTAGCTAGCCTGCACCGATGTAATGGTCACATAAGCTCACTGCTAACACAGTTGTTTCCATGCTACAGATTTTACCATTGACTGCCATCAACATCATTAAGCCCTACACAACTAACGTGCTGTTTCCTATTTAACAACAGATAATAATGTTCAACTGGGACCACTGGCTGGGGTGATTTATTTGGACAAAACACAACGCAAGGAGAGTACGATTAACATCTGTTACACTATCATAAGGGTTGCTTAATTCGTCATATATAAAGTAAGCCAAACATCTGTACAGGTTTCCTATCTTTTCATTCAACATCTTTCTATCGAGCCGCCAGTTCTGGTTATAGACCACACGTACACGGACCCCTGGAGATTTATCAAGGGCACACTTGCCACTAGACGGGAAAGCCCTTTGTTACCACAGAAGCGATCAATGGCAAAGATCAGAGGTGCACCCTCTATACATTTCTATGGACAGCGCACTCTATACATTTCTATGGACAGCAGCTGTCATGACATTTCTCCAAACAGCCTTTCTCTGCTCGCTCGAAAACTAAATGAGGAAACAAATTGGATTATGGAAACACGTGCTCAGTAAAGATATGATTCTGAAAGTAATGCACAAGTTGTTTGCCTAAATCTGTAATAATATTACGCAATTTGAAAAAATTACGCATTTCTTTACTCCCTTACTCATAAAAGTAATCCGATTACATAACACGTTAGCCCCCAACACTGAACGGCACAGAACATTTTTCTAAAATGTTTTATGTTATACAAGAACACATTGGGAGGGATCTTAGACCATTCCTCCATACAGCATTTTTCCAGATCCTTGATATCAATGCTTATGGACTGCCCACTTCAATTCAACCACAGGTATTCAATAGTGTTCCGGAGACTGAGATGGCCATTGCAAAATGTTGATTTTGTCAAGGATGTCAAGGATCTGGAAAGATGCTACTTGTGTCTGAACGGTCAAATCTGATTTATTTTTCCTCAGGTGGTTTTTAGACTGTTATTTGGCATAGCTAGTGTTGACAGTTTGACAAGGACACGTAGTAGCTAACTATTTTGCTAATTGTGTCACGCCCTGACCTTAGTTATCTTTGTTTTCTTTATTATTTTGGTTAGGTCAGGGTGTGACGAGGGTGGTTTGTTTAGTTTTTGTATTGTCTAGGGGTTTTTGTAAGTCTAGGTTGTCTATGGTTGCCTAGATTGGTCTCAATCAGAGGTAGCTGTTTATCGTTGTCTCTGATTGGGGACCATATTTAGGTAGCCATATTCCTTGGGTAGTTTGTGGGTTCTTATTCTATGTCTATGTATAGCTGCCTGTCAGCACTCGTGTTATATAGCTTCCACGTTCGTTTTGTTACTTTGTTAAGTGTTCATTCATTTAATTAAAGAGAATGTACGCATACCACGCTGCGCCTTGGTCTCATCACTATGACGAACGTGACAAATTGTTCACAAATAAATGAGTGAATGTTCTAGTAAGCTAAACAGCTAGCTAGTTGACTGGTGTTTTTATATAGTTGGATCATCATATCCTTTGAGGCTTTAAAAGTGTTCTAACACTATGATTTTGAACATTTAAAGTAACTGGGAAACGTCCATGGCAGGCATTGTTGTCACCTTAGCTTCTGAGTGATGGGAAACACAAGAACCACCACCAATCAACCTACACCACTCACACCCGTTGTTACTAACTAGCATAGCCATGTCATCAAATAACTCTGATTTGGTCACTTGTAACTTGCTGTTTGGACAGTCAGCATTCAAAAACAGATTTGAAAAACAAAACTGATTTGAGCATTAAGACCTGCAGTGTGAACAAAGCTTTAGATCCCTCCTAATGTGTTCTCCAATATCATGAAAAAGGCTCACATGCAAGGTGAGGTATTGAAAGGTATTGAAAAAAGGGGTGTCAATTTTGACCCCAATCTTTGAGAAAAAAATATTACTAATTAAACAAAATCGCTTTCTCTGAGCAATTGCATTAGTATAAAATAATATAATTTCCCACCAAAAATACAATACAGCGCAGTATTTACATGATTTATTTTATATTATTTTTTGCTCATCTTTGTCAAGGGTGACAAAAATGTCAGACGCCGCTGTACATCTGGATGTGGTGCGTGTGTTGAGTATGAGGGACTGAGCTGTGATGCGCTAAATGATTCACTGAAAGCTGCACATGACCTGATTGTCTGTCCTCTCTGTCTCTCAGATAATCAGGGACGGGATGTATTTCATTTTGTATGGGAGGGTTGTGAGTGTGTGTCGGTATTTGTTTAAACCCTCCCCCTCCCATACCCTCTTTCCTTACCCCCTCTCTCCTTATCCTGCTACTCTCTCCTCTTCTCTGGCCCACATAGCTACCTTCTGCCAGCAGTGTGTACACACATGCACACACACACAGAGATCCTGGCCAACTGCTACGGCAGGTGGCCGGCATCACTAAGTCCCTCCAGCAATTATCCTAGCTGGGATCCTGTCACCGTGATGACCAGCGCGATGGAACTCTGTCGCCGTGTCTACACGCAGTGGGCCATGGTGATAAGTGGGTTCTTGTTTTGGGCGGGACTCGTCCCAATCAGAACAGAAGCTTGCTCATTCCTTAGGTACATATGTCTGACTCGGAACACTCAATAACCATGGTCTAAAAAGTATACAGTGTTTTATGATTCGATAGGACATGTCCCAATTGGAACAGACGCTTGCTTAAGCCCTCGATCCCTACACCTGAGGGACCTAGATTTGGATACCAACACTCAGTCATCATGGCCTAAAAAGACTAAAACCTAAGTATGATACGCAGAGACATTTTGATTAGTAATTTGGAAAATTTATGTAGCAGACTAATATACACTGAGTGTACAAAACATTAGGAACACCTTAATATTGAGTTGCACCACCTTTTGCCCTTAGAACAGCCTCAATTATTTGGGTCATGGACTTTACAAGGTGTTAAAAGCGTTCCACAGGGATGCTGGCCCATGTTGACTCACAGTTGTGTCAAGTTGGCTGGTGGAACATTCTTGATATGTTATGTTTTTGGTATGCTATTTTAATAATGAGAATTAACCAATGATATCAGGCCACACCCGGCCATGATTATAGACATCTGTGTGTCTTTTGACACTATATAAAATGAGTCATCCCGCAGTGTTTGTCATTATACCCTGACGAAGACAGCTTGTCTGTCAAAACGTTGGACATAAATATTTTTGCATCTGAGCTCCTAGAGTGTGCGGCTCTCCTCCTAGAGTCTTGATACACACAGGAAATTGTTGAGTGTGAAAAAGCCAGCAGCATTGCAGTTCTTGACATACTCAAACTGGTGCGACTGGCACGTACTACCATACCCCGTTCAAAGGCACTGACATCTTTTGCCTTGCCCCTTCACCCTCTGAATGGTACACATACAAAATCCATGTCTCAATTGTCTCAAGGCTTAAAAACCCTTCTTTAACCTGTATCCTACCCTTTATCTACACGGATTGAAGTGAATTTAACAAGTGACATCAATAAGGGATTATAGCTTTCACCTGGATCCACCTGATCAGTCTATGTCATGGAAAGAGTAGATGTTCCTAATGTTTGTACACTCAGTGTAGGTGGGCACATCCATCTTGATGAGAGAGGAAACATTATAACAAGTTAAGAGACATCCCAACACTGGAGGTCTATGTACCAAACATTCATATATTCAATTAAAAGATAATCACTCCCAATATCAATGCAATTTGGCTGTTTATCTAAAAAGTAATAGGACTCAATCAAATTCAAATTACCTACACCAACAAGAGGGATGTTTTGTAACAATTTTTGTAACTTTGTAACTCTCTCGCTCTCTCTCTCTCTCTCGTTGTAGTACTTTCCAGGTATTGCCAGCAAGGGGAATAAAGTCCATGACAGCCAAAGAACACAATGTAGTGTTTAGAACAATCATCAAATGAAATGAGCCTCCCATAAAAATAAAAAAACACACAGTGGGACAGACATGGGATATTGCTTTCTTGCATTATGTTGTTTTGTTCAGAGATGAGAGTTTAGGTCACTAGAGGACTGTCTCCCTTGCCCTGTTGGGGAATGTGATTGTCCTGTACATAAAAATGTGTGTGTCTGTTATTGGTGTTACTTGTTGTCAGTTGTTATGCTGGTGAGTGTGAGCGATAGTGGGACTAGTAGTGTGACATAGTAGGATGAGTGATGAAATGTGTATGTGCGTGCGAGCGTGTGGGTATCGGTGTGAGTATTGCGTGTGGGTGTGCTGATGTGTGAGACAGAGAGTGTGTGTCTGCGATATTTTGCTAACCCTCTTTTGCCACGGTTAATTACAGGCTCAGTTTCCCTGAGGAGTCCCAGTGACATAGGAAAGGCTGGTGTGTGTGTGCGTGCATATGAATGCCTGAATCTGCATGTATGCATCTGTACATGCATTCGTCTATATAGTACCAATCAAAGGTTTGGACACACCTACTCATTCAAGGGTTTTTCTTTATATGTTACTATTTTCTACATTGTAGAATTATAGTGAAGACATCAAAACTATGAAATAGCACATATGGAATCATGTAGTAACCCAAAAAAGTGTTTAAAAAATCTAAATCACCCTTTGCCCTGATGACAGCTTTGCACACTCTTGGCATTCTCTCAACCAGCTTCATGAGGTAGTCCGCTGGAATGCATTTCAATTAACAGTTGTGCCTTGTTAAAAAGTTAATTTGCGGAAATTCTTTCCTTCTTAATGCGTTTGAGCCAATCAGTTGTGTTGTGACAAGTTAGGGATGGTATACAGAAGATAGCCCTATTTGGTAAAAGACCAAGTCCATATTATGGCAAGAACAGCTCAAATAAGCAAAGAGAAACAACAGTCCATCATTACTTTAAGACATGAAGGCCCGTCAATCCGGAAAATTTCAAGAACTTTGAAAGTTTCTTCAAGTGCAGTCGCTATGCCGAAATTGGCTCTCATGAGGACCGCCACAGGAAAGGAAGACCCAGAATTAGCTCTACTGCAGAGGATAAATTCATTACAGTTACCAGCCTCAGAAATTCCAGCCCAAATAATGGCTTCACAGAGTTCAAGTAACAGACACATCTCAACATCAACTGTTCAAAGGAGACTGCGTGAATCAGGCCTTTGGGGTCGAATTACTGTAAAGAAACCACTACTAAAGGACACCAATAATAAGAAGAGACTTGCTTGGGCCAAGAAACACGAGCAATGGACATTAGACTGGTGGAAATGTGGTCTGATGAGACCAAATTTGAGATTTATGGTTCCACCCGCCATGTCTTTGTGAGACGCAGAGTAGTTGAACGAAAGATCTCCGCATGTGTAGTTCCCACCGTGAAGCATGAAGGAGGAGGTGTAATGGTGTGGGGGTGCTTTGCTGGTGACACTGTCAGATTTTTATTTTATTTTATTCAAGGCACACTTAACCAGCATGGCTACCACAGCATTCTGTAGCGATACACCATCCCATCTGGTTTGCGCTTAGTGGGACTATCATTTGTTTTCAACAGGTCAATGACCCAACACACCTCCAGGCTGTTTAAGGGCTATTTGACCAATAAACTCTTTCAAGACTGTTGGAAAAGCATTCCAGGTGAAGCTGGTTGAGAGAATGCCAAGAGTGTGCAAAGCTGTCATCAAGGCAAAGGGTGGCTACTTTGAAGAATCTAAAATATATTTAGATTTGTTTAACACTTTTTTTGGTTACTACATGATTCCATGTGTTACTTCACAGTTTTGATGTCTTTACTATTTTTCTACAATGTAGAAAATAGTAAAAATAAAGAATTTAATGAGTAGGTGTCCAAACTTTTGACTGGTACTGTACGCTTGAATGAGTAGGTGTCCAAACTTTTGACTGGTACTGTAATGCATGCAGATGTGAAAAGCAGGCCAAAAAATAGGAGACAAATCCCAGTACTGGAAGAGAGGAGAGGTGACGAGAGAGGAGAGGGGTGATGAGGGCCGGGTCATCTGGCTGCTGCTCCACCACAGGACAGTGTGCCCAGATTACCAGCAGCCAGGTCTGCATTGTGTGGTAGGCTATCCTTTGGCGGCTTCTGCTGTGTGCAAATGAGACAGTGATGTCCCAATCCCCAGGGTTACTTATCTCTCCTTACCACTAGTTGCTCTGTTTGAGGGACGCTCAAAAACTAGGGGGAGATTGAGCCTATGGCTACCATAGCTGTATGAAAATGTAACACTTAGCTTATGTTCCATTTATGAAACTCAGCCTAAGTACTAATAAAATAATACTCAACCAACTTTAGCAGCTTTGGGGACATATTTCAAGGGACACAGGATATCCTGCTATCTTTTTGCTATAAGTATCCCATGGCTAAAGACAGGAAATCTTAACTTACGAACCCTAGGCTATGTTCCCAATATTGTACTCCATCCAAGGATCCAAGAGGCAGAGAGGTGAAGTGGTATCATTGGGAGGCTTAGAGGTGGTGTGAGTTCTTCACCTCAGGCTGTCTGAGCCCAGTAACAGATCCTCCTTAGTCCCAATTTGAACCACCTAAGGCTTTATTGATATCATTCCACCAACAAACCATGTGTAACTAAACAGTCTCAGCATGCATGTACACAAACACACACTCTCGTATGCACGCAGATATGAAACATTGCACCTAAAATAAATAGAATTATAAACTATGAAAAGATCCACCACCATATTTTACAGTAGGTATTTGGTTCTTTTCTGCGTATACATTCTCATTTCGACACCAAAGTGCTCTATTTTCATATAATCGAACCAAATCAAATCGCTCTTTGGGCACTCACACCAGTTTTGGGTTTGGCATCGAAATGAGAATGCATGAGCAAAAAAGAACCCCATATCTACTGTAAAATATGGTGGTGGACCTTTGATGTTATGGGCCTATTTTGCTTCCAGTGGTCCTTGGGCTCTTGTTAAGGTTAACAGTATCATGAACTACCCCGTACCAGGACATTTTAGCTAAAAACCAGGTTGCCTCTGCTAGGAGGTTGAAACTTGGTGGATCTTCCTGCAAGACAATAACCCCAAACCCCCCAAATCCATAAAGAAATGGTTAATTGGCCACAAAAATCTACATTTTGCATATCTCAGTCTGTGACCTTGAAACCCAGGTGTTTGAATTGAAGCGCAGACAAATTATTTCAAGGATCTGGAAGGATTCTGTAAAGGAGGAATGATCTAAGAATTCTCCAACTCTGAAAACATTTGAGAAAAAGGGTCAGTGCCGTTACCCTCGCAAGGTGAGGTATAGAAAGGTATTGAAAACAGGGGTGTCAATAATTTTGACGCCTACTTTTTTGAGGAGAAAAAAAAACTTTTTTTTATATAATTTCCAAAGTTTTTTGAGCATAGAGTATAGTTTAGTATTTGAATGATTTATTTCACACAGTACTTTTTGCTCATCTTTATCACGGGTGTCAATAATTTCAGACCCTATTGTTTATAGGCCTAAATAGCATCATTGATGATATAACTATACTGAACAAAAATATAAAACGCAACATTCAACAATTTCAAAGATTTTACAGATGTATATTTCATAAAAAGGAAATCTGTCAATTGAAATACATTAATTAGGCCATAATCTATGGATTTCACATCACTGCGCAGGGTTGCAGCCATGGTTGGGCCATGGTTGGGCTTCTTGATATACCACATCTGTCAGGTGGATGGATTATCTTGGCAAAGGAGAACTGTTCACTAACAACTTTGTGCACAAACTTTGAGGAAAAAGCTTATTTGCTTTTTGTGCATATGGAAAATGTCAGGGATCTTTTGTTTCAGCTCATGAAACATAGGACCAACACTTTACACATTTTTGTTTACATTTCATTTCCTCTGTTAAACCTAACCTTTGGAATGACTTTGATAGCAACAGTGAATCTATTTAGTAATTAGGTGGAGATCTCTCAATAATCATTCTCATGATAGCACATTGGTAGCAGTCAGTGACGAATATCAAAACTAGGGTTTGGTTAAAATCTTGGATGTGAGACCAAAGGGATAGCTCTAGATTAACTTTCCAGTAGGCGGTGCTGCACTGCCTATTGTTTTTTTCTGATAGTGGATATAAATGTTGAAAATCTGACATTGTTTCAAAGGTAAAAATTCAACATATGTTACACAATATTTGTCTATGATGACATAATCCTGTGGTTGAAATTTCACCCTTTTTGCAAATCCAATGTATTTTCCACATAGATTCCACGTCACAATACGTTGACAAATGTAGTTGAAACAACTTTTATTCAACCACTTCGTGCCCAATGGGTTGGCTCTTTTAGCACTATTCATTTGTTGTTGATGATTGAATCATTCCTTTGTTGCTTATGTTGAACTCCTACCCCCCCTGTCATGGCGCACCTGACAAAGGTCCTCAATCTTTTATTTCTGTGTAGTTTATGCAACTTTGTTAAAAGCTAGTTGTTCTATGTTCCCAGTTCAGCTCCATCTTTATCTGCCATGATCTAAAAATGTATCTATGCAGACCCTTGGTGTGCAGACTTTTTTTTCCAGCCCAAGACTAACACATCTGATTCATCTAATCAAGAGCTTGGTGAATAGTTGGTCACTTCGCGATGATTAAGTCCCTGCCCTTTGTACACACCGCCCGTCGCTACTACCGATTGGATGGTTTAGTGAGGTCCTTGGATCGGCCCCGCTGAGGTCGGTCACGGCACTGGCGGAGCGTCGAGAAGACGATCAAACTTGACTATCAAGAGGAAGTGAAAGTCGTAACAAGGTTCCCATAGGTGATCATTAATGGGTTGCCAGCCGCGGGCGCGGGGCTGTGCTCCAAAAACAAAACTCTGCTGTGGGCTGGGTAGGGTAGGGGACTCACGCCCCCCGCCTCTCCCTTCCCTCGGAGCAGGGTTCATGACAAGGGGGGTGGCTTCAGCCCCAGCCCGGTTTCCCGCATCTTCATGTCGCCTGGGTTGCGCTCGACCAGCTCCATCCCCCCTTTCCCCGTTAAGCAAGGCCGCATGGCGCACCTGTGGGCAGGTTTTGGTGTGGAGTCTAACGCACATGCAAGTCAGAAGGTTTTCTCCAAACACACCACGTGGCGCAATGAAAGTGAGGAACAGTGCACGCCAGCYGAGGTGGGATCCCTGCCCTGTGGGGCCGTCTCGCCCGCTCTGTCGGGAGGTGGAGCGTGAGCGCATGCGATAGCACCCGAAATATGGTGAACTATGCCTGGGCAGGGCGAAGCCAGAGGAAACTCTGGTGGAGGTCCGTAGCGATCCTGAAGTGCAAATCGGTCATCCGATTTGCACTTCAGGATATAGGGTAGGGGCGTAAGACAAATCGAACCATCTGGTACCTAGTTCCCTCCGAAGTTTCCCTCAGGATAACTGCCGCTCAAAGTCTCGCAGTTTTATCTGGTAAAGCGAATGATTAGAGGTCTTGGGGCCGAAACGATCTCAACCTATTCTCAAACTTTTTTTTATTTTTTATTATTACACCTTTATTTAACCAGGTAGGCCAGTTGAGACAAGTTCTCATTTACAACTGCGACCTGGCCAAGATAAAGCAAAGCAGTGCGACAAAAACAACTACACAGAGTTACACACAAACAAACGTACAATCAATAACACAATAGAAAAATCTATGTACAGTGTATGCAAATGTAGAAGAGTAGGGAGGTAAGGCAATAAATAGGCCACAGAGGCGAAATAATTACAATTTAGCATTAACACTGGAGTGATAGATGTGCAGATGAGGTGCAAGTAGAGATACTGGGGTGCAACTGAGCAAGAGGATAAATAACAATATGGGGATGAGGTAGTTGGGTGTGCTAATTACAGATGGGCTGTGTACAGGTACAGTGATCGGTGAGCTGCTCTGACAGCTGATGCTTAAAGTTAGAGAGGGGGAAATAAGACCCCAGCTTCTGTGATTTTTGCAATTCGTTCCAATCATTGGCAGCAGAGAACTGGAAGGAAAGGCAGCCAAAGTAAGTGTTGGCTTTGGGGATGACCAGTGAAATATACCTGCTGGAGCGTGTGCTATGGGTGGGTGTTGCTATGGTGACCAGTGAGCTGAGATAAGGCAGGGCTTTACCTAGCAAAGACTTATAGATGACCTGGAGCCAGTGGGTTTGGCGACGAATATGTGGTGAGGGCAAGCCAACCAGAGCATACAGGTCGCAGGGGTGGGTAGTATATGGGGCTTTGGTGACAAAACGGATGGCACTGTGATAGCAAACTGGATGTAGTCTGAGTAGAGTGTTGGAGGCTATTTTGTAAATGACATCCCCGAGGTCATGGATCGGTAGAATAGTCAGTGTTACAAGGGCATGTTTGGCAGCATGAGTGAAGGAGGCTTTGTTGCGAAATAGGAAGCCGATTCTAAGCCGGCTGCTTTGTAGCCGGGCGTGGAATGCGAGTTGCCTAGTGGGCCACATTTGGTAAGCAAAACTGGCGTGGCGGGATGAACCGAACGCCGGGTAAAGGAGCCTGATGCCGACACTCATCAGACCCCAGAAAAGGTGTTGGTTGAGATAGACAGCAGGACGGTGGCCATGGAAGTCAGAATCCGCTAAGGAGTGTGTAACAACTCACCTGGCGAATCAACTAGCCCTGAAAATTGATAAATATTCAAACAAGAACTTTGAAGGCCGAAGTGGAGAAGGGTTCCATGTGAACAGCAGTCGAACATGGGTCAGTCGGTCCTAATAGATGTATGCTCTCTGAGCGAACGCCGTTCGGAAGGGAGGGTCGATGTCCTCAAAAGATAGTCAGGTTCAGATCCCCGAATCCGGAGTGGCGGAGACGGACGCTGCGAGTAGTCCAGTGCGGTAACGCTACCCTTTCCCAGAGAAGCTGGCGGGAATCCCAGGGAGAGTTCTCTTTTCTTTGTGAAGGACAGGGCGCCGTGGAATGTGTTCGCCCCGAGAGAGGGGCCCAAGCCCTGGAAACAGTTGCGGTTACGGCGGCGTCCGGTGAGCTCTCGCTGGCCCTTGAAAATCTGGGGGAGAGGGTGTAAATCTCGCGCCGGGCCGTACCCATATCCACAGCAGGTCTCGATCTATAAGCCCAGGATGATAGTAAAGTGGGCAATAAGTGACATTACAAGAAAGGGAACACAGATACAACAGTAAAAAAGCTTGCAGGTTGGAGGGCCATCTAACAAAAGCAGATCGGAGGGCCGTCAAGTGAAACAGACCAATGAAGCGTGGATAAACAGCGCGAGTATCTATAACTCTCTGAAGGCGGGGTAGGCAACCTCACCAACACTACTGGCTGGTTTTCCAGGACTAGGATAATCAGGATAGTATAACACAGACCTAACACAAGGCCTGCTGGGTTTGGGTGGCCCTGTATGTTACCCTGGGCAGAGGTAGCCAGGGAAAGGGCAACGGCTGGGTTAGCCTGGCTTTAGCAGGGGGAGGTGGCATGGCCCTGGGCCCAGAATGGGATAGCAGTGATCTACTGACTGTTCTCATAGATCTGTATATAATGACGAGACACTCATGTCTCCGCCATAACAATGGGAGTCGTTGTCCCAAAGGCAGGTAGGCAGGGAACAAGCTTAGGTCCATAGAAACGCATTGGGCTTATTTTTGACAGATTTTGGCGAGAGTAAAACCTCTAGCTTCACCTCTTCCTCTCTGCTATTCTCTACTCCACCACACTACCAGCTGCCATCTTCCTCTCCTTTCAAGCATGCTCCTCTTCCGCTAAGCTTCTCTCCCTCTCCCTCGTCTATTTTTAGAGCTGGCTGATTTCTACCTTCTAAAACAGGCAAAATCTGTTGTGGAAGAGGAAGGGTTTTTTCCCTTCTTTCACACATGAACATACTGTACACACTCACACTCCGTTCATCCCTCATCTGTCACTACACACACTCATACATGGCGAGGAATCAATTTTCATGGGGGTACTTTACCTAAAGGGACTTGATTGAAGGTTTTGGTTCAAACCAAGCCACATGAAAGACGTACTGTACACTAACGCAGGCTTGTTGTCTGTGTTTGTGTGTGTGTATGTGCGCGGACAGTGCTGGTCTGATTTCATCTTTCTGCTTAGCTAAGATGTGATCTTCTCCACCTCTCCCTCATCATTATCTCCCTCTCTCTCTCTCTCTCTCCCTCCCTGCAACACACACACACACCATCCCCAGGGGTTACACACCACCAAAACAGTACAACTACCATGTATAGAGAGCTCGCTACAGTACAGTAGCATCGTCCTCAAAAGAAAGAGGGCCGCCATTTTAAAGGAGATACCATACTGCCCCAGTTGGCAGAGAAGGACACTACCTATAGCTAGCTCCACTCCCCATGAACAGGAGATGAATATAACAGTGTATCCCAGAGGAGAGGAGGAACAGGACTAAACGAAGGCAGGGAAATCTGTGCCTCAACACCAAACCAAACACCAAACTAGCATCCGCTGAATTTCACGGCCTTCGTTTTGGGGCAACAGTGTATTCAGGTGAAAAATAACTAAGTTACAGTGGGGACATACATTAGTGAAAAAGCGCACGCACATACACACATAAAACACACACATGCATACAACACCCACACATACACATACACATGCACACATGTGTATTTACTGTAGGTATTTAAGTTACATCTGTCCCACTATTGCATAATGTAATAGAAAACAGTATTGGGATCTGACTAATGTCCATATGTCCATTCATATACTTCAGCACCATGTCGGTATCTTCCAAGTGCATCCCTAACCTTGCCCACAATTTCTGCTGTGTGGATCGAGCAGTCAACAAGTCGAGCAGTCAATTGAAAGATAAATAAAATTTCAGCGAGACAACTCAAAGGCAAAATCTATTAACGCCAAGATAATGGAATTCATTGTCCTTGACAATCAACCGTTCCCTGTCGTGGGTGATGTTGGCTTTCTCAACTGGTCGAGCACCAGTACACAATAACGTTACCAAGTGCGCTATTGTTCAGATGTTGCCCTACCGGAGTACACAGTAATGGCGTTACTGCTATTATCTTCATGACATACTATGGAACGCCGTTTGGGTCTTTGCGTGTCAAAAAAGATACACGTCAAATAACACTATTTGACAATAACATTATTTGACGAATTAAATAAGCTTTTAATTTGACACGTCAAATAACACAGTTCTATTATATAATGTTGTGTGTTCTGAATTTGCACGTGCAAGCCAAGCGCCACCACTACTATCAGTAGCACTGTCAAAGCTGTACAAAAAAAGTCAGCAAACAAGCAAACACGAACAATGGGTTTACAATACCGCGTTGGTAATAAAGCATTATTTGTTCAACCGCAACTTCTGGGGTAGCTAGCTAGCTTTAGCTTGGTACTTAGATAGCGCCAATAAAACCAGGCTGAAAACAATGACCAGTTGAAACTACAGTCATTTAAACTATTCTTATTAATGATTTAGGAATCCTTGTGCGTAGGTATTAGCTTGGTAGCCACTTGTTGTTCGCCTATTGAAATTGAACTTCAGTTCATGAAAATAAATAGCCAGCCAGCTACTTAACCCTGTTGCCCAAAGCAGCCAGCTAGCTTCATCTGGCTAGTGAGACCAGACCGGGTTGTGTTGTGAAGCTAGCCATATTAAGGATTAGGCACAATAGTGGAATGTACGGTTCGCCTTCAAAATAAAAGTACCTCTTTGAAATTGATGCAGAGGGTTACAATTGGTGGAATCATGCCATATATTTAGACTAAATAATGTTAAACAAGGTTGGAATGTGAAGCAATGAAATGGGGTATCCGTCTACTCGGTGACACCCAAAGAACATAACGATGAAGAGTTTACGCAAATATTAGCATTGTAGCTCTTATCGCGGAACTGTGACTGTGTGAAATCCCCTCCCCAGTCAGCCTATTGTGTGTTGACATTCATATTGCACTGTACAGCTTTACCTAATGATTGGGGATCAATGAAATGGGGTATCAGTCTACTCAATACCCAATATATTTTTACCCAATGTCCTCCTCAGAGTTATCAGACTCCAAAACATCCACACAGTATTGTTTTTCCTCTGGAATAGTGTTCAATACACATAGGTTGACATTTCACAGTTGTTTCAGAGTCCCGMAATAAGAGCTACGATGCTAATGTTCTCTGGGTGTCACTGAGTAGACTGCTACCCCATGTCATTGATCCACAATCCATAGGTAAGGCTGTACAGTGAAATAAGTATGCCCCAAATGCAATTCTTAAGTATAATACATCCAGTGTGATTTCAACAGATTTTTGTCAAATTAACAAATTATTGTCTTTTGTTGATTTTATATAACATTACAATCTCGTTTAGCATGATCTATGAAATGATGGTATAATTCTACTATTTGTATTCATTTGCATCACTGTCAATGACATACTTTTATTTTGAAGGCTAACCACAAAGTCCACTATTGTGGCTAATCCTTATTGTGGCTAGCTTCACATAGATGGGTCCGACCACCATTAATCAAATAAGAACTGTCTTATACATTAGGGTTATTTTAGATGAAGACACCTAGCTATATAGTTAGCTAGGTAATTATAGCTACTGAAAAAGATTGTCGTTTTGCTATGTTTTTGGGGAAGAACACTGTTTGCATCCATGAGCTAGCTAGCTTTTTTTATGACCAGCACTGTAGGTGTGCGAGACAACTTTACCAGCATCATAGCATGCGTATCAATGAATCGTTGTGACATATGAAATACGAGTGAGTGTAATCAATGTGTAATAACTATGTAAAACATTTATGAACGCGTTAAATTATTATGTGACGTGCAGTCATATTCAGGTCCTGATTGGTCAACAAGCTTATTTGACACGTGTATCTTTTTTGACATACAAAGACCCAAACGGCGTTCCATAGAAATCCTGGTTGAGAATGAAACGACTGAACAAATGAACAACGAAACAGCACAGCAAGTAAGTGAAAGAAATAGGCTTTGATTATGTTTGACTGGTAATGGGCACATACGTAAATGCCAACAAAATAACTTTTTGGTCAGTGTGGTGTGTGTGTTTAACCTTTATTTAACTCGCCAAGTCAGTTATTAAGAACAAATTCTTATTTGCAATGAAGTCCTAACTCGGCCAAACCTGGACAACGCTGCGCCAATTGTGCACCACCCTATGGGACTCCCAATCACGGCCGGATGTGATACAGCCTGGATTCGAACCAGGGACTGAAGTGACGCCTCTTGTACTGAGATGCAATGCCTTACACGGAACCCAATCCGGCTGCGGGCGGGCGCCATCGTGCATAAATATATTTTGTCCCCCCACACCAAACGCGATCACGACACGCAGGTTAAAATATCAAAACAAGCTCTGAACCAATTCTATTAATTTGGGGACAGGTCGAAAAGCATTAAACATTTATGGCAATTTAGCTAGTTAGCTTGCTAGCTAATTTGTCCTAGTTAGCTAACTTGCTGTTGCTAGCTAATTTGTCCTGGGATATAAACATTGAGTTGTTATTTTACCTGAAATGCACAAGGTCCTCTACTCCGCCAATTAATCTACACATAAAACGGTCAACCGAATCGTTTCTAGTCATCTCTCTTCCTTCCATGCTTTTTCTTCTCTTGACTTTATATTGCGATTGGCAACTTTCATAAATTAGGTGCATTACCGCCACTGACCTCGTTCGTCTTTCAGTCACCCACGTTGGTATAACCAATGAGGAGATGGCACATGGGTACCTGCTTCTATAAACCAATGAGGAGATGGGAGAGGCAGAACTGATTTCTATTTTAGCCCGTGGCAACGCAGACGCCCGTTGGCGCGCACAAGCAGTGTGGTTGCAATAATTGAATAACATAGATTTCTACATTTATTTTGCAACGCTCACGCACGCGACGCAAGCGGTGTGGTCAGCCTGTTAGACCGCTGTGTCCGTGTGTGTGTTAACTATTTAACTGTTCTAGAATGCTTAAAAGGCTGCAAAAAAATTTAATATTGGTTATCGGTATCTTTTTTTGGCAAGGAAAATATTGGATATCGGTATCGGCCAAAAATGTCATATCAGTGCATCACTATCTAAGAGGAAGGGACCAGTCTGCTCTACTCAAGCCTATAGATCCCAGCTGGTATAGAAACTGATGACTAAGACTAATCTGCTGTCCCAGGTACCACCCAGCATATCTCTCTCCCCTATGGAACATTAGAGGGAGCCTAAGACTGGGATCTGGAACGGAACATACCATGGCGGCTAGCGTCCGGAGCTCCTTGTAAGGAAGAAGCCCATTAAGGAGAGCATCAATATTTCATCGCTCAGAAACATAATTGTTAAAGTTTCTAGCTGCAGGTCCGGGCCATGCCATTAGAGGGCAAACGTCAATACAGGAGGCCCCAGCATTTCTCTCTCTCTCTCACACACAGGACGCCTCAGCCTCTCTCTCTCTCTCACACAGGACGCCTCAGCCTCTCTCTCTCTCACACACACACACAGGACGCCTCAGCCTCTCTCTCTCTCTCTCACACACACAGGACGCCTCAGCCTCTCTCTCTCTCTCTCACACACAGGACGCCTCAGCATCTCTCTCTCTCTCTCACACACACAGGACGCCTCAGCATCTCTCTCTCTCTCTCACACACACAGGACGCCTCAGCATCTCTCTCTCTCTCACACACACACAGGACGCCTCAGCATCTCTCTCTCTCTCACACACACACAGGACGCCTCAGCATCTCTCTCACACACACAGGACGCCTCAGCCTCTCTCTCTCTCTCTCTCTCTCTCTCTCTCTCTCTCTCTCTCTCTCTCTCTCTCTCCTGTCTCTTATACACATCTAGATGTGTATAAGAGACAGCAGGAGGCCTCAGCATCTCTCTCTCTCTCACACACACACAGGACGCCTCAGCATCTCTCTCTCTCTCTCTCTCTCTCTCTCTCTCTCTCTCTCTCTCTCTCTCTCTCTCTCTCTGAGGAGCAGTCACTGGAGAGGGCTTTCTCAGGCCGTCAGCAGTTTCTGCTACTTCTACATTAAACAAATCATTAACCATTAGGTATCTGAGGAAGGAGCATATCCACTCTGCTTCACGTTATCAAATGATCCTTGAGTCCTGTTATTAGTCTCAATGAGGAGGTGTGTCTGTGTGTCTGTAAAATTCAGGATTATGGTAGCCATACACTCTTAGAAAAAAGGGTTCCAAAGGGGTTCTCGGTAGATCCCTGCATAGACGGTTCTAGGAAGAACCTTCAGATGATAAAATGGTTCTTGGTAGAACCTTCATAGAGGATTCTAAGCAGAACCCTTATACAGATGGTTGTTTGAAAAAGCCTAGAACCGTCTGCAAAAGGTTCTACCCAGCACCAAAAAGGGTCCCCCTATAGGGACAACACAAAGAACCCTATATGGTACTACTTAGCACCTTTTCTAAGAGTGTACAATACACAGTGTGTGTTTGTGAAAGTGTGGTTCTGAGACATCAGTGGATAATGAGTAAATCACTTCTACTCTATTAGAGTTCTGTATCTCTGTCCTTGGTTGTAAGTCCTCCCTCATCTGATTACCTCACTGACTCATTGACTGGGTAGCTGTTACAAGGATTGTCCAGCCAAGTGATAGGGATCCTGCGCCAAACACATTAAGTAGACACTCAGATTGTGTCAAGTTGTGACAATTAAAAGTAAGCAGTATGCTGTAGCTTAAAATGGCCCACAGAGGTAGCCTATTCTAAAAAGTTTCAAACTATCCAAACTTCCTACTTCTAGAGTTTAATTCCACTCAACAACCTATTAAAGTGCGAACTACAACGTTGAGCCTTGCATTCTAATGCCTAGTATTTTCCCGCAGTTCTCCACTCTCGCCCTGCGAGTGCCCTTGAAACGAAAGGTCCTCCACCCTCTCTCTCGTCTTGATGCTGTTTAGCAGGCGAAATTTGAAGTCCTCCCGAAAACGCAATCAAGCCGGTTGACAGTCTGCCAACACAATGTGAATGTAAACAACACCTCCGCACCGCTCTCAGTGAGCTCGAGCCCATGGCCAAGTAATTTCACTGATGTCATGGCTTTTGGAGCCCGCCAAACTTGGCCAAGGCCCGCTCAAGCCTGCTCGAATTCACACTGCATCAGGAGGTTCTGACCTGACTAAGCCCAATGGTATGTTTTTTTTATCCAACTGTGCTTCTGTTGTTCTCACATTTCCTTTATAGAGAAAAAAACTCTGCATATCGCCTCTTACTGTGTTATTTAAGTCCGCAAACAAATTAGGCTTTCCCAAAGTCACACTGAAATAGTGTTGATTGCAAATAGGCATTGCGATAGGTTACCCCTTGCCTGGATGTTCCCTGGACTATAGTTCAGGCCTGTCAATTCAACTAATTCTTTAATTCATCACCCTCACTGCAGCAACTTCCAACATCAATTTCAGTGCATTACAATTAACCAACCACTCCACCTTTTCAACTTACCAGAGTGCAGAATCTCTCGGGCGGGTTGCCGCAGGTGATGCCCGGCGGGTCCACCTTCACCCGCATGTAGTCCTTCATGGACTGGGCCTTGGGCTGGCATGCATACTGCTCCCACACTGCACCATCGTCCGTGCTCACCAGGGACTTGCACAGGTCGTACTGGCCCAGCGTCAAGGAGGCAAAGCAGTGCAGGAGGAGCAACGCAGCCTGGCGGAGCATGGCACGAGAGTGGTCCGAGGACGAGTGGGGTCTGGCGGCAAAGGGCGAGGGCGGCCACAGTAGTCAGAGTTGGGGCGAAGAGCATGGAACTCGACTGAGGACCATACGGACACAGTAAGTAACTTCGTTGTCACCAAGATGCGTCTGCACGCTCACCTGAGCTTAAGGGGACGTTTTGGGGATGATGGGAAAAATGCAAATGCACCAAGAGAAATAAAAGTGTTCGAGTTGGCTAAGTCAATTTACAGCCGTTCAACAAACGTGGGCCAACAAATAATCACAGCTCCTTTAGGAAATGACACTAACTTGTATTGATGTCGGATTTGGAAAAGTGACAAAAAAATTGAGCAGGGGGCGTCGAAAGTCAGAGAAACTTCCCATCTACTTCAACCATAGTGGCGCCAGTGCTGCGTGTGCAGTGGTGGGGGATGATGGTTGGAGAATCAGCAGAACAAATCCATACTTCAGAGGTCTTTTTCGGCTGGGAGAGATGAGAGCTGCCCGCCAGGGATGATAAGGGAGGGTTGATTATGTCTTTGGATACAGCCATCAGGTCGTGATGCAGCCGCCCGGCGCCTTGCCTCAGTGACTGTCCTGTAAAGAAGAGGGAAATGATAAAGATATTAGACTGATAGAGGGAGAGAGAGACTACATAGCATAGTTTCTCTTGTTCATCACATGTTTCGATTATCTTATTGTCCAATGTTGGACATTTAGGCTACATAACCTAATTTGTATTGGGAGAGTAGGCCTGTGACTGAACTTCCAAGAAATTGGACAAAACCGTGTAGGCTGACACAGAGGATATTGTAAGTAAACATATGTTTGTATGTAATACTATATGTCATTGTGATCGTGTAGGTGGACATATTTCAGAGATAATATTTCCAGAATTATACACAAGTTTTTAAGTCATATGCAGGGCTTGGTGCCAATTTTCAAAAGTTGGGTATTTGTGGGTGGTGTGCTTTGGGCGTGGACTGTCAATGAAAGATAGATATATGAGCTAAAACTTAACTTATGATGTAGCATATGCATTGCGTCTTGGAAGGGGGGGTTGAAGGAAAGTGAAAAAGTCACTCCACCACTTTGTGCATTGTTCCATAAAATATGAGGCATCCTAACTTCACCATGCATTATATCTGACATAGCATTTAGTAAATTATTACACACACCTTCACTCTGCTGTCCTGATTGCGCCCCTGCGTAAATGTAACAGTATAGCTTCCGTCCCTCTCCTCGCCCCAACCTGGGCTCGAACCAGGGACCCTCTGCCGCCTATGCGCGAGAAATTTCGAATCGGCATCGCCTTTCCAAATGCTAGATGACCAGAGTGAGCAAAATGCGTTTTAATTGGATTAACCCTGTTCACAGTTTGGCTTCGCTGTGGCCAGAGTCCCACATATATTTTTTTTCTCCGCGAAAATTTGGTAAAGCTAAATTCAGCTTTTAGTTGTAAATCGCCAAAGCTGTTCTTCAACTCGAAATACGGTATAGGGGTGTGTCTGCTAGCTTCAGCAGCGCGAATCAAAAGTAGCAACCATTCAGCTGCATTTAATTTGGTAGCCTAATAAATAATATTATTTCTAAACATAATATGAAGTGCCAACTGTTTTATTGATTGTAGAGTATATGCCTAATAATATTTAGAATAGTGAGTGACAATTTAAAAGTCTACATCACTCGAAGTGAGCGGTGCGTTTTAGACTAGGCTTCGTAATCTCGTTATTTTTTTTTTTATCAAACATTTTGACACGTGTCCGATTTGCGACTTACTTAGAACATTCATCTGATCCGGGAGAGCTTCTCTGTTCCTTTATACGACCGCCTCTCTGCCGTAAACCTTGCACGGCTCCATCTACACTATCGGGCTCCTGTCGACGTGTAGGCTACTGTACTCCACTCCTGTTATCTGGTCTGGTCCCCTTGTTGGTCTTCTCCAGCGGGTAACTTTTTTATTACACCGCGGAAGGCTGCACAGGGTAGAACGGTGTCCTAGATCTGGAAACGGGCGTCTGGGGGAAAAAAGAGCGTGATTTCCAGCGTGAAGGAGAATCAAAAGTGAAAATATTGACTTTGAGGAAGGGCTGGTGCCCGTTTCTTCTCCTCCCACTTTACAAGCTCTGGTTTACCCGGGATGCTCAAGGGCAGAAAAAAAAAAGCTTGGTGGAAAATCTCTCTCGTCTACTCCCTGTCCCTCTCTCTCTCCCCTTCTCTCTCTCTTATGTACTCACTAAACCCGCCTCTCCCTCTCTCTTAATGCTTGGGCTAAATCCTTTTCACCGTCACTTCCAATCACTTTCAGGGCTTTTATCTGCTAACCTCCGGGGCGGGCGGCGCAACTTCGCTCTCGACGCTTTCTCGCGTGGGCCGACATGCACCAAACTGAACCGTCCCACAGGCCGATCAGCACGCGCTGCTGAAAGGACCTGCGGAGAAGTGGAGCTATAGCCTATGTTGTATCGTTCCTGCTCTCTGTGTCACCGATTCATACTGTGCGTCCGAGCTGTCCGATAGTTGTATCAGGTAATCGCTAGCAGCAGATAAACGCGTTTTAGGACGTGTTGGATAGATGGCGGTTTAGATGCGGGACGTTTAACACCGCTCGGGTTTAACACCATCCATATTGGATTTCTATTTGCCATATTTTTCAACTGTGCTGTTTCACAAAAGTTCTGAACATTTCTATTCTCATTGTTTCTACAGATTGAAAATAAAATGTTTTGCTAAAAGTATTATTGATCGATTGACTATGCCTTTTCAGATCGCTCAGTGGTGTTATCTGCAGGGTTAACTCCAGGTAAATATTGCAATTCTTCAGCCATTCCTGGACCTGTGACCAAAAACAAGCTACAATGGACAGTACCAAAACAAATTATCTAATGATTCTGCCTCTTCGCATCAAAATCTGCAGAGCTGGGAAAGTTGTATCCCCCATATAATTACAATTCCATTGGTTGCAAGAATTTTGTATAATAATTTAAATAAAAAAATTCAACATTTTGAATCTGGCTTTTGCGTATCTGTTCATCATAAACCATGTGCCATGGAATCAGTACGTCACAAATCTTTTCCGAACTTTTTTGCAATGTTGGCTGCATGTGTGACAACTCCACCAGTCCTATAAAATAAAATAAATTAACCTTTATTTAACTAGGCAAGTCAGTTAAGAACAAATTCTTATTTACAACGATGGCCTAGGAACAGTGGGTTAACTGCCTTGTTCAGGGGCAGAATGACAGATTTTTACCTTGTGAGCTCAGGGATTCAATCCAGCAACCGTTCAGTTACTGGCCCAATGCTCTAACCATTAGGCTGCCTGCCACCCTTATAGCTCTGGCTAGCATTGGTTTATGTTGTTGTTGTGCATAACTGCAATAAAAAAAACACAGTTCCACTTAACAGATGATGATCATTTGAAACTTAACTTCATGTTGAAAGTTATTCTTGAAAAGGGAGAAGCAAACACATTTAGCAACAACATCCTCTTTGATAACACCTGCTGCAGCCACTGCAAACTAGCCGACAACAAAAGCGATCTAGCTAGACCATGGGAAAACTACTGCTCGCTATTGCTCAGTGACCTGTTAAGCTATCTAGCTAGATACTAGCTAACATTAGCGAGCTGAATCATAGCTCTTGAAAACTCTAGGCGGCATTCTGTCTTCTCTCTACAGTTTTCAGCAGTCAGCTTTGCCCACAACTGGCTCATGTGAACTACAATCCTGATGCTGTGTTTTGATGTTTAGAAACATCAGTAATCATCGCTTGCCCTTATCTTTCATCAGCGAGAAAAAAATCCTTAAAATAAAAATATTAACTTACTGTAGCAGTTTTGGACAGATCCATACGGCTATTGGTGCCTCCAGTCTGACGAAACTACACTTTTGTTACACTTCCAGAGTCATGCTTACACAGTGTTCAGAGAAAGCTATATAGCTAATTAGCACAGGTGGTCAACTCTGTCTTCTGTCTGTTTTCTGTAAACTAGTGCTGTAACATAGAGATATAGCTGTGTGGGAACACTAACCCTAACCCTATAAAGATGTGTATCAATGTAACCTTTTTTATTATTATTATTATTTCTCACCGATATGAAATATATGGTCCTTATGCTTCCAAAAATGTACCGCAAGTGATGCGTGTTAATGTTCAGACCGAGCGCCGGGGCTCTTAAAAAAACTCACGATCAAGGGCTAGCTGAATCCCAGACATAGGGGGAAGTGTGGGAGGAAAAGTATGCCTAGGGGAGCATTTCACCTTTACGATTCTGAAATTACTTTTTATGTAGCTAGCAACAGGTAGGCTCCCTAGCTATGTAAACATAAATGTCAACGATAGGTAGCTATCCTAGTTGCAGTCGCTAAGCTAACGTTAGCTACCTAGCAGCAGCACCACAATATTATGTCCTTTACCTTTAATAATAAGGTAATAGCTAGCTAGAAGAATAACTATTTAGATGCTTACTTGAAAGGTTGCTACTAGCTGCCGGATGCAAGATGTATGAGACAGAACCCTGATGGAGCAAGATGGATGAAGCTGCTAGCAAATCCACTGGCTGGTTAGTGTAGCTAACTTGTCAAAATGTCTAATCGGATGAAGTGATTTTTCTGATGGAAGACAGTGCAAAGAAACAATTGCTGCTACCGCACAATATCTCTTGCTTTTTGCTGTGCATAACTAGTTAGCTACCTCTCCTGAGTATGACAACAATTTGACTGGGAGAGTAGGAGGGGATATTGAAATCAAAGATGAACTCATTGGTCAATTACAATCAGACCGCGGAGTGACGATTTGCGGCGGCCAAAAACACCAACCTACCTGAACAGGCTGAAATTCCAGGCCTTTTTTTTCAAACAGCTCGTACACAAAAAATGGAATAATCCCCCAAAAATTAAATGTCTGTTTTATGCAATATCATCCCAAACTAACTTTAGATGTTTAGACTGCACTGTCCCTTTAACATTTATTTTAAGCCTTTTCCAGAAAAGAGAATTAGACAAAAAAATAAATAATAATAGTCTGACGATGGTGCTGGACCATCTGACATAAAAAGAAAAGGGGAGAGTATGATGAAAAAGAAATTGTAATAAAGGTTCAAATCCAGGTCATGTGACATGATTAACCACAACACAGGGCCCTACTATAAAGCTACAGTGTAGCTCTATTAGCAGTGTGTAACGTCAGGTGAATGATGGGTGTAGAGTCAGGCGCAGAGAGAGCAAAAGTTTTACGGGAACAAAACGCTTTAATGTCCACAGTGAAAACAGGAACAGGTACAAAAGGGGTGACGCCWAAACAMAGGCRCAAACACAACCCACAGACCACTGTTTAAAATAARCTGGACAGCGAAAAACCMACAATCAAATAATCCACTCCMRMSKWAMMWKRAMMMMMMAAATAAGCCCGCACAAACACTAGCGGGCGAAACTAACCTAAATAGTACACCTCCCAAAACCCCAACAAGAAACAGGTGAAAACAATTAGACAGACATAAACGAAAAGGAAAAAGGGATCGGTGGCAGCTAGTAGACCGGCGACGACGACCGCCGAGCGCCACCCGAACGGGAAGGGGAGTCACCTTCGGTAGTATTCGTGACACAGTGTGCTTCGACAGGGTGTTTCATTGTTATTGATGCTGGGGGATGAAGGTAGGCATAATTACATTTTTAAAATATCAAGCCCCTCATTCATCACCATCATCACTGCTGACATTTGAATCAAGTTACATTGAAGTGGATCTAGTAGAGTGTAAAACTATTGGAATATACAATATTCCAATCGTTTACCAGGTTTTACCTGTTTTTGATCACCATTATACAGTAAAACCTTGAGAATTGGGAGGGGTAGTATTATCAAAGACAGTACAGTATGAAGATAGGCAAAAACTGCTTATCCAATAGAAATCCCCGATCACACTTGTAGGTGATATCATGGCGATGTTGGCTAGCTAAACTCATGCGTAGAAACACGTCATCTGGTCTAACGGTCGTCTCGCGCCAAGCTGCGCATTTGCAGGCCATCAAAGGCACTCCTTCGATATAAAGTTGTTTTTGATGAAATTGGAAATGTGTCACTTTGTTGGAGTAATAACATCTTCAACTACTTACGACATTGTCTCGAATTTAGGTTGTTCCTTTAGATTTTGAGAAAATGAACAACTAAGGAAGAATTTTCACTTCTCTCATTGACTTCTCAAACCCCAAACCCTGGCCTGGTCGGTTTCGCAAGCGTTCCCGGAAGTCTCGCGATGTTGTGCATCTGGGTTTAGAAACTCTATGGTAATATCAAATGATTCACCCTTGATGTAACAAAAGCTGCAGTTTAGGGAAGCAATAGCTGTGATGCATTGTTTCCATAGGCCTAACCATCTCAAGCAAGACCAAAGACCAGCAAATAAATTGACATGCATTTGAGTAGAATAGAGAGAGTAGAGTATAGTTTTATTGATCCCAACTTTGGGAAATTATTTTATCACCTCAAGCATCATCAATGATTACAAGGATAAGACAAGGCTTAAGGACAAACACATAATAAAAACATACAAGACACGTATGAAGGCACCTTAGTAGCCAGAAGGATAGAGACCAATCATTTAGCATACTTTAATTAGCAGTACAAAGTCCAATAAGTTGACTACAACCAGAAAGTTGAATACAAAAACATACATGTCAATAATATCCAAAGTGAGGTCATTCATTGACGTATTTATTGATGCTGAAATGTTCTGATGCCAAGTCTCGTTTCAAGTGAAGTGGATTTGATGTGACCAAACTAGCTAATGTCAGTGACAGTGCTGACGTCAGGAAAATGACCAAATCTAAATCATGTGTGGGCCTTTGAGAAAGATGTCAGGACTCATATCATATGGACAGCTTTTCTAACTTTGATGAATGCCACATCCTAATGCATGTTATGTGAATCCAAGCTATCACCGGCCAATTTAGCATGTTTATTTACTTATTTTCTCAACTGTCATCGGCATTTTAGAGTGGTTTATATGAAGACTTCATTACAGAGTAAAACATTTATTCGTAGATGGGTGAAGGGGGCTCAGTTGGGCACTGCAAGGGTTAAGAAGAATCTGAAAGATGTGAGAAAGACAGAGGAGACGCGGCAAGGACAAACTATCGATCAACGCCATGCTGTGCTGTCAGTGTTCCCAGATAGAGGTTCAGAGTTACCTTCCAAATCACACGTCTCTCTCTTTCTACCTCTCTCTCTCTGTCTCGCGCTATCCAAAATCACCATAAAAAAGTGGTAAACCAGAAAACTCCATGACATTGTTATTACACCATAGCCTATTGTAGCTTGGGGTTCTTCTCTTGTAATACATGTCACAGCTTTTAAATGTTTGAAGTGCAACGCAGCTGTCACCAGCTGGGCTCATGTAGACCCTGCGTATGAGATCCGTGGAGAAAGTACAAGAGTACAAACTGTCAGTCTGCTTTAGCACCATGGATAGCGCCCTCAGAATGGCTGGCGATGCGCGGCTAGTGACGCGCTGTCGATGTTCCTGAAATGAAATCGCGAGCGCCAAGCGGGATCAAATACCCTTCTGAAGTTGTCTTCAAAGCTGGTTCATTTTGTGACATCCACAATCAAAGATTGAGTCAAAGAGTTTGATAACTTATCAATCTATAATCAGTTTAAATTAAATCAATAGCCTACAACTTGGTTATGCAAAAAAATGTGTTGTGATTATTGTGCCATTATTATGATAGGCCTATACCTAAAAAACAAAACATTACAATTTGTCAGGGGTGCAACTTTCACTGGGGACGGGGTCATATCTCCCCCACACTCCGAAATTGCATTTTTGTCCCCCCCCAGTTTTATCATTGCTATAGAAAATGGCAATGGTGTGCTTTAGGACCATGCGAACGATTCCGAGCAGTCCGGTAGGCTGGAATTAGGACTGAGCCGACACCACAGAGCGGGCTGATAGGCTGTGTGAAGGCAAAGCTTCTGGAAGGCTGGCTGAACAAGCACGGGAGAGTTGAGCATAGTTCGGTGTGTATGTGTTGCACTCTTTCACCGAGTTGTAAAAACAAGCAGAGCAGAAACTGGCTACTCTGTAGTTGACTGATGTAGCTGGCAAGGTACCTGCTGTTTAACTTAACAGAAGAAAAAAACTAAACTTGTGTTTATTCGCAGTGCTGAGCTAGTATTGTAATTGACATGTACAGTAACGTTAGCTAATGTTTCATCCCCTCTCGACTGAGGTAAATGAATAAGCGATGCTAGCTGGTAACTACCACAGCCAGGTCAGCTCTAGCCTCTAGTTATCTGTCAGGTAGCGATATGAGGTGGCTATTGTTACTATTTAACAGCTGTTTGTATGAAAATGTTTTATAGCCTTTGTTTTGTCCTGTTTCAGAAGTAAATTAATTTGGCTAGCTTTCGCCAGTTGATGTACCGTTAGAGAGAGAGCTGGCCAAAAGTTGGCTAACGTTAGCTATTCTTTTTGCCTAAATCACACAAGACCTGATTCAAACAATGAAACCATCGGCCAAACAATTGAAGATTGATATTCTGACGTTTTTTCAGTGCAATGTGAGTTTTATTCATCAGTATGGCAATGTAACGTTATTGATTTGTTAGTATCCCTAGCTAATTCCCTACTTTTCACACTGACACGGTAATAAACAGCTCTAACATTACAGGCTTCACTGTCATAGCACCTCGCTACCGCAAGAACTGGTCCAAAACCCAAGAACTGGTCCCAAACCCAACCACAGTCCCACAATGTTATTTTAAACGTATGTGACTCCGGTCACTTGCCAGCCATGGTCCCAGCTATTTTGCGCCCTAAATTACCAGAGATTCTCACAGCCATTATATTGTATTACTGGGCTATATCAGCCAATATGCTAGATGTAGTTTGAAGAGAGCAAAGTTGGAGACAATTGCACTTTCTTTTAAGCTATTTTTATAGCCTACCTTTTATGAGTGGGAAGATTTTCAGATAGAGAAATATGAGTGATCAATATTTAGGCCTATTTCTAGGCAATGTAGTAAACTATAGCCTAACCATAGGCCTATTTAGGAAGTCAAATTCCTTGGAAAGATAACTGTCCCGTGCTTCTCCACCCATGCATAGACTATAGCCTACTCTATTTAATTGAGACCATACGCGCAGCTGATTTTGCAGGTACGGCTACTGAACTTAAAGCAGAAAGAATGATGACAGCAACACTTGCTACATTTTGCACAGGCCTATAGGATATAGCCTACCTTTTAGGAGGAGGATTTGCAGACAGAGAAAAATAAATGGGTAATCAATATTTATTGAAAATTAAAAGGCTCAACGTTCTCCCACCAAAGTAGCCTAACCTGTGTGCCTTTTTCTTTTCAATGATGATAAAAAAAAATTATTGCATTTCGACTCACGTTGGTTGAGCGCCCTCCACTTCTTTCTATTTTCAATATTTATTTACAGACACTGTAGTAAGCTACAGTCTAATCATATTTAAGTTAATTTAATATTCAAGTTAACTCAAAAGTCACTCGCACATCTGATCTATCTTTTTTTCAGGGAGTTTTTTTGTTGTTTTGGTTGGTGACGTCGGGTCCGGGTGCCGGCTCGTCAGGCTCCCACAACTCAGCCGACTCGGGTGCTGCTGCCGAAAGAACTGGGGATGCCTCAGCTGGCTTGTCAGGCTTCCATGCCTTGTCAGGCTTCCATGCTGGCTCGAGAGGTTTTCTTGCCTTGGTTGGCTTGGCAGGCTCCCATCCCACGTCATGCCTCAGCCGGCTCGTCATGCCTCAGCCGGCTCATCAGGCTCCCACGCCTCAGCCAGCTCGTCAGGCTCCCATGCCTCAGCCGGCGAGTTTGGGGAAGGTGCTTAAAAGGGTGTTGGACCTGAAGTCGGAGATTGCTGAGTTTTTGCAAATGAAAGGAAAATATGTAGATTTCCTTCAACTGCAAGATAAATAATGGTTGGTTGATTTTGCCTTCACCTTGGGCATAATGGCACTCATTGTAATGGCTTCTGTCGTTGGAAGGAGAGGAGGACCAAAGCGCAGGGTGGTATGTTTCCATATTTATTGGAATACTTTTTCAACACGAACAAAAACAATAAACAGACGAAAACCAAAGAAGCTACAGTCCTGAACATGGGAACACAAAATACATGAACACACGGACAGGAACAATCACCCACAAACAAACAGTGAAAACAGGCTACCTTAATATGGTTCCCAATCAGAGACAATGACAAACACCTGCCTCTGATTGAGAACCATATTAGGCCAAACAACAAACCCAACATAGAAACACAAAACATAGAATGCACCTACCCAGCTCACGTCCT
Organism: Salvelinus sp. IW2-2015; assembly: GCF_002910315.2. Classification (NCBI taxonomy): domain Eukaryota; kingdom Metazoa; phylum Chordata; class Actinopteri; order Salmoniformes; family Salmonidae; genus Salvelinus; species Salvelinus sp. IW2-2015. The sequence goes on along the minus strand of NW_019957540.1, from coordinate 174,688 downwards.
GACCAACTAAACAAAGACTAAACAAAGGAAAGGAACGTGACACTCAAGGTCAGGAACGTCAGGAATGTGACACTCATGAATTAACTGAATTCCAAACTACAAGGGACGGGTCTGGAAGCCCCAGACCGAGGGTGATTGACCATCATCTTGATCTTCTTCCATTTTCTAATAATTGCGCCAACAGTTGTTGCCTTCTCACCAAGCTGCTTGCCTATTGTCCTGTAGCCCATCCCAGCCTTGTGCAGGTCTACAATTTTATCCCTGATGTCCTTACACAGCTCTCTGGTCTTGGCCATTGTGGAGAGGTTGAAGTCTGTTTGATTGAGTGTGTGGACAGGTGTCTTTTATACAGGTAACGAGTTCAAACAGGTGCAGTTAATACAGGTAATGAGTGGAGAACAGGAGGGCTTCTTAAATAAAAACGAACAGGTCTGTGAGAGACGGAATTCTTACTGGTTGGTAGGTGATCAAATACTTATGTCATGCAATAAAATGCAAATGAATTACTTAAAAATCATACAATGTGATTTTCTGGATTTTTGTTTTAGATTCCGTCTCCCACAGTTGAAGTATACCTATGATAAAAATTACAGACCTCTACATGCTTTGTAAGTAAGAAAACCTGCAAAATCGGCAGTGTATCAAATACTTGTTCTCCCCTCTGTATGTGAACAGACATTTTCAGTGATGAAATATAACAAGTCAAGGCACAGATAAACTCTTACTGACTCACACCTCTCAGCAATCCTGCGCATAGCGATGTCAGAAACTATACCTGACTTCACTGCTCTAGTCAATGCCCATCAGAGACTTGAGGCCTGGGCTAACGTATACAAAGCAGAAATAGGCCCATTTCCAAAGAACCTGTGGGACAAAGTCGTTTGTCTGACCGCCCGCTCCCGCCCGCACCATGAAAAATGCTGAATGCAGCCCTCTAGTGCAGTCAGTACACAACACTACGCTCATCATGTCTTAGCAAGACAAGATGGTGACAGGGGTTCCAGCAGGGTCAGACAGCCAGGGAAGACCGGTTTACGGAGCTCAAGGGAAATTTTGCGGAATATTAACAATGCCAGTGAATGATACAAAGTTCCATCTTGAATAGATGGGTAGACCTACAGTAGCTACAGCACAGCAGCTTAAAGCTACAGTCTGGGATCTGGGAATGATGGTCATTTCATTTATTGAACCACTGATTATATTATTGGATAATGTATAAATGTACACCAAGGTAATTCTTTGTCATGCCTCATTTAAGGAGGTTCAGATGGTGACGGATCTCAGCAGAGTCAGGCAGCCAGAGAAGACCAGTCTGTGACGGAGGTGAGGTTCATGTTTGCAGATACAATACTTTATTGTCTCTGTGCAGCAAACATTGGACATGCCAGATGCTATTTTATGGCAGCCTGACAAACCTCCAAAGTTGATTTCCAAATTGTATCCAGTGTTGAGAGAGGCGATAACACAAACCAGGAAGACCTGGTAGAAGCTATTGATGATGAGTGGATACAGATATGTTTGAAGGCCCAGTCATGTTCGTATCATCTCAAACATAAATTACTGCAGTTTAAGGCCATCCGTAGAACGTACTGTATGCCAGTGAAACTGAACTACATGTACTCAGAAGTGTCAGTCCTCTGCTGGAGATGTTGTCACACCCTAATCTGTTTCACCTGACTTGTGCTTGTCTCCACCCCCCACCAGGTGTCTCCCATTTGTCCCCATTATCTCCTGTGTATTTATACCTGCGCTTTCTGTTTGTCTATTGCCAGTTTGTCTTGTCCCACCAGCGTGTTCCCGTGCTGTAGTTTTTCCCCCCTAATCTTCCCAGTTTTGGCAATTCTGCCTGCCCTAAGCCTGCCTGCAGTTCTGTACCTTTCTGACACTGCCCTGGATTACTGACCACTGCCTGCCCATGACTTGTCATTTGCCTGCCCCCTGTTTTGTAAATAAACATCTGTGATTCGAACTGTCTGCATCTGGGTCTTATCCTGATTCCTGATAGGCGAAAAACACAAACGGGACATTTTTGTATGGTCTTGTGAAGGCTGGCTGAATTCTGGAAGAGAGTATGTTATTTTATTTCAGGGTGTCTACAGATTCTCCCTTCTCCCTGTTTTTTTTGCCATGAAATGTTGATACTGGAGACTGTTATATTAGAAACTGTGTAACCAAGCATTTATAGCATTGCCATTTATTGGAAGGTTGGTTATCCTCCCACAATGTCAAGTTATGTATCACTAGATTTGATTTATTACAAGGTATACTGGGAAACTTTAATAAAGTCTGGATGGAATACAGTATGACTAAAGGAGTCTGTATTGAAAACATGCCCACGTCAGAAGAGATAACTATTTAGGCAATCCCTAGCTGCTGGGCTGCTCAGTCCTGGCCTTATGGATTCTGCCGTCCTGTAGGTTGTCACAATTTTTATTTTTTTCCCCCAATCCTTTCCCTTGGGAATTATATTTTTTAAAGTGTGAACTGGAAAGGAAATTGTGTTGGGGGAGAGTTGAGTTATTGACTAGACTGTTCGGGGTCGGGCGTGCAGGTGGCTTGGGCTGGCTGGTCGGTCAAATATGGCTATTTAAGAGATAGGAGGGAGGGATAGAATGGAGCTGAAGGTTGGGACTAATAACTAATAAGAACAAGATAACTAAAACATACTGTGACCGTAAAACGTACAGTTTAAGTCGGAAGTTTACATACACCTTAGCCAAATACATTTAAACTCAGTTATCACAATTCCTGACATTTAATCCAAGTAGAAATTCCCTGTTTTAGGCCAGTTAGGATCACCACTTTATTTTAGGAATGTGAAATGTCAGAATAATAGTAGAGAGAATTATTTTCATCACATTCCCAGTGGGTCAGAAGATTACATACACTCAATTAGTATTTGGTACCATTGCCTTTAAATTGTTTAACTTGGGTCAAATGTTTCGGGTAGCCTTCCACAAGCTTCCCACAATAAGTTGGGTGAATTTTGTCCCATTCCTCCTGACAGAGCTGGTGTAACTGAGTCAGGTTTGTAGGCCTCTTTGCTCGCACATGCTTTTTCAGTTGTGCCCACAAATTTTCTATGGGATTGAGGTCAGGGCTTTGTGATGTCCACTCCAATACCTTGACTTTGTTGTCCTTAAGCCACTTTGCCACAACTTTGGAAGTATGTTTGGGGTCAATGTCCATTTGGAAGACCCATTTGTGACCAAGCTTTAACTTCCTGACTGATGTCTTGAGATGTTGCTTCAATATATCCACATATTTTTCCTCCCTCATGATGCCATCTATTTTGTGAAGTGCACCAGTCCCTCCTGCAGCACATGATGCTACCACCCCCGTGCTTCACGGTTGGGATGGTGTTCTTCGGCTTGCAAGCATCCCCCTTTTTCCTCATAACATAACGATGGGCATTATGGCCAAACAGTTCTATTTTTGTTTAATCAGACCAGAGGACATTTCTCCAAAAAGTATGATCTTTGTCCCCATGTGCAGTTTGGCTTTTTTATGGTGGTTTTGGAGCAGTGGCTTCTTCCTTGCTGAACGTTCTTTCAGCTAATGTCGATATAGGACTCGTTTTACTGTGGATATAGATACCTTTGTACCTGTTTCCTCCAGCATCTTCACAAGGTCCTTTGCTGTTGTTCTGGGATTGATTTGCACTTTTCGCACAAAAGTACGTTCATCTCTAGGAGACAGAATGCATCTCCTTCCTGAGCGGTAGGACGGCTGCGTGGTCCCATGGTGTTTAAACTTGCGTACTATTGTTTGTACAGATGAACGTGGTACCTTTAGGCGTTTGGAAATTGCTCCCAATGATGAACCAGACTTGTGGAGGTCTACCATTTATTTCAGAGGTCTTGGCTGATTTCTTTTGATTTTCCCATGATGTCAAGCAAAGAGGCACTGAGTTTGAAGGTAGGCCTTGAAATACATCCACAGGTACACCTCCAATTGACTCAAATGATGTCAATTAACCTATCAGAAACTTCTAAAGCCATGACATCATTTTCTGGAATTGTCCAAGCTGTTTAAAGGCACAGTCAACTTAGTGTATGTAAACTTCTAACCCACTGGAATTGTGATACAGTGAATTGTAAGTGAAATAATCTGTCTGTTAACAATTGTTGGAAAAATGACTTGTGTCATGCACAAAGTAGATGTCCTAACCGACTTGCCAAAACTATAGTTTGTTAACAAGAAATTGGTGGAGTGGTTGAAAAACTAGTTTTAATGACTCCAACATAAGTGTAAGTAAACTTCTGACTTCAACTGTACATATGAGATGAGTAATGCAAGATATGTAAACATTATTAAGGTGGCATTATTAAAGTGACTAGTGTTCCATTTTTTAAAGTGGCCAATCATTTCAAGTCTGTATGTAGGCAGCAGACTCTCTGTGCTAGTGATGGCTGTTTAACAGTCTGATGGCCTTGAGATATAAGCTGTTTTTCAGTCTCTCGGTCCCAGCTTTGATGGACCTGTACTGACTTTGCCTTCTGGATGGTAGCGGGCTGAACAGGCAGTGGCTCGGATGGTTGTTGTCCTTGATGAGCTTTTGTCACCCATCTTTTTGGGATTCTCGCCTCCGAAGAATCCCGGAGACCCCCGAAGTCTACATGTCTAAGTGAACCCGACGTCACCCGAGTTCTCTCGGCATCACCTAGGGCTGCCGACTCGCCTCCTTCGGAGTCCATGCACCTGGGCAGAGCTAGCTTGACTCCACACACAGAGCTGTCAATATTGTTGAGCTACGGGACATTTCACAGCTATATGCCCATTATATTATATGCTCTTCAGGAAAGGGCGAGTACTCTGGTGGGCCTTGTGGAGAACTTCCTCTCCCCTTACTCGCACCCCTTTCCATGCCATCCTGCTGTGGGTGAACCAGTCAAAATCTCTCCGGGTACTCATCGACTCTGGGGCCGATGAGAGCTTTTTGGACGCTGCCCTGGCGTCAGAGCTGGGCATCCCCACTCAGCCCCTCTCCATTACCATGGATGTTAGAGCGCTGGACGGGCGCTCTATAGGCCAGGTCATTCACAATATCACTCCCATCAACCTACGAGTTGTAGCAAAGGGTCTGAATGGTAATGGGTTTTCTGTTTTTTCTGTTTAGTAAATGTGGTAAAATTTCTAAAAACCCATTTCTGCTTTGTCATTATGGGGTGTGTAGATTGATATTTAAAAAATATATATTTTAGAATAAGGCTGTAAGGTAACAAAATGTGGAAAAAGCCAAGGGGTCTGAATACTTTCCGAATGCACTGTAGGGCTCTAGCCAAAAGTAATGGCTATATAGGAAATTAGAATGCCATTTAGATTGAGCTTGGCAATGACACAAGTAACTATGAAATTATAGTGTTGGTGTATGAATCTGATAATACAGTGTTACCATTGGTCAGAATAGACTGAACACACTCTATATATAGGCCAATTATGGATGTATTAGGCTAATAAACCTACACAAACTATTTTGTCATTTGGGTCATTGTCAGCTACCTAGGTCATGTTCAGAATCCACGAAACTAAAGAAAGTGTTCAGATGCGAGGAGGTACTATCTCAACTTCTCTAATAAGAAACACACATTTTAATTTTCCATTGCAAAACCATTTCAATATTCCATTCGAAAACATTGTGATACGGTTTTCGCTAATGAACCCAACCCCCTCTAGATGTTTGATTTCCATGACATCATAGAAGTGTGCAAAATGCTGAGTTTGAAAACGTGGTAAGGGCAGGTGAGTACTCTGTCTCTGGTTGTGTCCCAATTGGCACCCTATTCCCTATGGGCCCTTATCAACATTAGTGCACTAAATAGGAAATAGGATTCCATTTGGGATGTAGCCTCTGTGTGTCCATATGTCTGGCAGAGGGTTGGGGTGCCTGAGTAGCCTGGTTGGCAGACCTTGATAAAAAGATATACTGTTCATGTAACGGCATGCATAGTTTGGACTGGGCTCAGGACGGTGCTCACGCACGCACACACACACGCGCACACACACACACACACACACACACACACACACGCACACACACAGTCTCTCTCTCTGGCCCTCTTTCTCTTTTCTCTGTCTCCTCTCTTTCACAGTTTATTTCCATCTCTCTCCCTTTCTCACTGTCTCTCTACTTCTGTTGCTCTTTCTTTCTTTGCGTCTCACTCCCTCCTATCAGTTTGTGATGACGCAAAAGCAAAAGTCAAGTTGTGTGGGAGTCGTGCTTGTGCATAAATCAGTCTGGAAATTTGGGATGGCACCAAAGAAGTGGTGCATGATCTGCAATGTAATGTAGCTGTTCACCATGGTCCGTGGACACACACACACACTGCGGTTGCTGTGTTTGGTCAGGAAAAGTGACACATCTGTAAACAACCAGAGGGACCCCTAGGGACAGTGTTGTCGTAGCCAGGGTTCAGGTGAGGATCCTTGGGGGAGAAAGAGGACAGAGACCTGACAGACCATAGAGAAACGTTCTTAGTTCATTGAGTTGTAGTGAAGTGTCTGTCATTTTCCCAATGGTCCCAGGTCTCATGATGAATTAGGGTGCATGTGTCAAAACTGTGCTATCACAAGTTAATCAATGACTGAAATACTGCAGTGTTTTATTCATAAAATAGAAGTGTGTGTAATCTGTTTACTGTGACAATTTCTTTTAAATGTAGTTTACCAAAGTTTACCAGTAAGGCTGGTCTGAATGTCTCGTCACTTTTACATGTATCTAGTAAACACAATATAATTCACATAGTGTCCTATCTCACAGGCATAGCAGGTATTCATATGGTAGCATGTATAATGTTACCTCATTAGCAGAGCAGGTATTTATATGGTAGTGTTTATAATGCTGCCTCATCAGCGTAGCAGGTATTTATATGGTAGTGTAGGCTCGGCCCTAATTTATGTGTTCTCTGTCACCTGGTGCTACATGGCAAATGGTCCAGGAATAAGGGACTAGTCAGCCCTTCCCCTCTGAGGTGCCAACATGTATCTCTTTGTTACAGTATCCAGAGGACTGACTATTGAATGTAATAGAATAATACTATATTATCCATGTCTGGTATCTATCTGAAACGTGTTCATTGAGGATAATTGCTGTCTATATGGATGTATGATCTCTGTGGTTACTTGTATCTGTACAGGGTGAACTATGAATTACTCTGTCTTCTCAGGAATTCTGTCTTAAAAGTTACCTTTAAATGCTGACACACCTGTAGATTGGGCCTGTGAGTGTTAGGTTACCGTAAACTTCGGATCGTTTGATTGGTCAATGGTGGTTAGTTTGGTTGCACCTTCAGATGTTATACATGGAATTAAATGCCTTTGTTCTCTCTCTTATCCTGTATCCAGTCTGTGGAGGAAGGTTGTATGATCAATTCTCATTTACCTGGCTTCTGGGCCTCTGGCCTAGCCTAGCGAGCCGCTAGTGATCGCTATTTAACAGTCTGATGGCCTTGAGATAGAAGCTGTTTTTCAGTCTCTCGGTCCCAGCTTTGATGCACCTGTACTGACATCACCTTCTGGATGATAGCGGGGTTAACAGGCTGTGGCTCAGGTGGTTGATGTCCTTGATATATTTGGCCCTCCTGTGACATCGGGTGCTGTAGGTGTCCTGGAGGGCAGCCAGTGTGCCCCCGGTGATGCGTTGGACAGATGCGTCGAGAGCCCTGCGGCCGTGAGCGGTGCTGTTGCCGTACCAGGCGGTGATACAGCCCGAGAGAATGCTTTCAATTGTGCATCTGTAAAAGTTTGTGACGGTCTTATGGGCCAAGCCAAATTTCTTCAGCCTCCTGAGGTTGAACAAGCGCTGTTGCGCCTTCTTCACCACACTGTCTGTGTGGGTGGACCATTTCAGATTGTCAGGGATGTGTACTCCGAGGAAATTGAAGCTTTTCACTTTCTCCTCTGCGGTCCCGTCGATGTGGATAGGGGCGTGCTCCCTCTGCTGTCTCATGAAGTCCACAATCAGCTCCTTTGTTTTTTTTATGTTGAGGGAATGGTTATTTTCCTGGCACCACTCCGCCAGGGCCCTCACCTCCTCCCTGTAGGCTGTCTCGTCATTGTTGATAATCAGGCCTACTACTGTTGTGTCATCTGCAAACTTGATGATTGAGTTGGAGGAGTGCGTGGCCACGCAGTCATTGGTGAACAGGAAGTACAGGAGGGGGCTGAGCACACACACATGTGTGTTGAGGATCAGCATAGTGGAGGTGTTGTTTCCTACCTTCAACACCTGGGGACGGCCCGTCAGGAAGTCCACGACCCAGTTGCACAGGGCGGGATTCAGACCCAGGGCCCGAGCTTGATGATGAGCTTGGAGGGTACTATGGTGTTGAAGGCTGAGCTATAGTCAATGAACAGCATTCTTACATAGGTATTCCTCTTGTCCAGTTGGGAAAGGGCAGTTTGCAGTGCGATGGCGATTGCATCGTCTGTGGATCTATTGGGGCGTAATGCAAATTTAACTAGCCTCTCAAAGTGCTTCATGATGACAGAAGTGAGTGCTATGGGGTGATAGTAATTTAGTTCAGTTACCTTTGCTTTCTTGGGTACAGGAACAATGTTGGACATCTTGAAGCAAGTGGGGACAGCAGACTGGGATATGGAGAGATTGAATATGTCCGTAAACACTCCAGCCAGCTGGTCTGCGCATGCTCTGAGGAAGCAGCTAGGGATGCCGTCTGGGCCGGCATCCTTGCGAGTGTTAACACGCTTAAAAGCTCTTTGGGCTAGGGGGCAGTATTTTGACGTCCGGATGAAACGCGTGCCCAAAGTAAACTGCCTTTTACTCAGGCCCAGAAGCTAGGATATGCATATAGTTTGTATAGAAAACACTCTAAAGTTTCTAAAACTGTTAAAATAATGTCTGTGAGTATAACAGAACTGATATGGCAGGCGAAACCCCAAAGACAAACCATCACCCCCCAAATAAATTCAGCCTACCACTGTTTTCAATGGCTGTCATGTTTATTATGAGGCGAAATCCTCCCAGATTGCAGTTCCTAGGGCTTCCACTAGATGTCAACAGTCTTTAGAAAGAGTTTCAGGCTTGTTTTTGGAAAAATTTGCTAGAATCTGTAGTTTTTCAAAGTGGTTCCCATTTTGGCTGCAGTGTTTTCATGCGCGTGGATGAGAGCGCGTTCTTTGTTGTTTATCTACTGTAAAGACAATAAAGATTCTCCGTCTTAAATGTTATCGTTTATTTACATATTAGGGTAGCTGAGGTTTGATTATGAAAGTTGTTTGACTTGTTTGGAGAAGTTTATTGGTAACGTTTGGGATTCATTTTGAATGCATTTTGAAGGAGGGAAACTGGTGGATTATTGAATGAAGCGCGCCAGCTAAACTGAGTTTTTGGGGTTATAAAGAAGGACTTTATCGAACAAAAGTACCATTTGTGATGTAGCTGGGACCTTTTGGAGTGCCAACAGAAGAAGATCTTCAAAGGTAAGGCTTTTATTATATCGCTATTTCTGACTTTTGTGGCGCACCTGCCTGGTTGAAAAATGTTTTTCATGCTTTTGTATGCGTGGCACTGTCCTCAGATAATCGCATGGTGTGCTTTCGCCGTAAAGCCTTTTTGAAATCTGACACTATGGCTGGATTAACAAGAAGTTAAGCTTTATTTTGATGTATGACACTTGTATTTTCATGAATGTTTAATATTTATATTTCTGTAATTTGAATTTCGCGCTCTGCAATTTCACCGGATGTTGTCGAGGTGGGTCGCTAGCGGAACGCCTGCGCCAGAAAGGTTAAATGTCTTACTCACGTCGGCCACAGAGAACGAGAGCCCACAGTCCTTGGGAGCGGGCTGCATCAGTGGCACTGTGTTAAGTGGGCGTAGAAGGTGCTTAGCTTGTCCGGGAGCACTCACCCACAATTGCACATTGTACCAAATGGTTGGTTGGACCTCACTTTATATGCACAGAAAGATACATACATTTGTATGTGTTCATCTACAAAGCCCTTTGGGTAAACTCACTCTTTACCTCTGTAGTCTGGTCTCCTTCACCACCAGCAGTTACCATACCCGGTCTGTTAGCTGGTTGCTACTTAAAGTACCCAGGACATTCACAGTATTAGGCAAGACTGCCTTCTCTTCTTGTGCACCAGACGCATTGAATAATCTACAATCCACGCTTCATCTAGATATGTTAGTGCCACTGAATGAATTTAACATATTGATGGGAGACTCTGTTACAGAGGAGTGTAAATGGTTTTTTAGGCTGGATCATGTTGTTGTATTGTATTGTTGTATGTTTTAATTGTATTAATTATTGCTGCCTTCTTGGCCAGGTCTCCCTTGAAAAAGAGATGGGATAAATAAAAAAAGAGGTCGGTGTCCGCGACGTGGCTGGTTTTCTCTTTGTAATCCGTGATTGTCTGTAGAACCTGCCACATATGTATTTTGTCTGAGCCGTTGAATTGAGACCACTTTATTTCTGTGCTGACGTTTTCCCTGTTTGATTGCCTTACGGAGGGAATAACTACATTTTTTGTATTGTACCATATTCCCAGTCACCTTGCCATGGTAAAATGCGGCAGTTCACGCTTTCATTTATGCGCAAATGCTGCCATCTATCCACGGTTTTTGGTTTGGGTAGGTTTTAATGGTCACAGTTGGAACAAAATCCCCTATACACTTCCTGATGAACTCAGTCACCGTGTTAGTGTATATGTCAATGATATTCTCAGAGGCAACCCGGAACATATCTCAGTCCGCGTGATCAAAACAATCTTGAAGCATAGATTTCGATTGGTCAGACCAGCCTTGAATAGAACTTAGCACGGGTACCTTCTGTTTGAGTTTCTACCTATTGGAAGGGAGGAGCAGGATGGAGTCATGATCTGATTTGCCAAAGGGTGGGCGGGGGAGGGCCTTGTTGCCATCCCAGAAGGGGAATTAACAATGGTCGAGAGCTCCTGATGCGTGAGTTCTACAGGCATCCCTAATTTGCTTTGTTATAATCCCCAGCTACAATACATACGGCCTCAGGATATGTGATTTCCAGTTTAAACAAAGTTCAGTGTAGATCCTTGAGGGCCGTCATGGTATCGGCCTGAGGGAGAATATAAATGGCTGTGACTATAACCAAATAAAATGATCTTGGGAGGTACTACGGTCGACATTTGATTGTGAGGTATTCTAGATCGGGTGAACAAAAGGGCTTTAGTTATTGTACGTTATCCCAATCACACCATGAGTAGTTAATCATGAAACAAACACCACCGCTTTTCTTCTTCCCTGAGAGTTCTTTATTTCTGTCTGCGCGATGTACTGAGAACCCAGCTGGCTGTATGGACGGGGAAAGTATATCCAGAGGGAGCCATGATTCCGTGAAACAGAGTATGTTACAGTCCCTGATGTCTCTCTGGAAGGAGATCCTCGAATTGCTCTTCTCCACCGGTGGCGTCTTGGAGCAGCCTTCGGGATAAGTTCAATTGCCCTGGGGGGTACGAACAAAGGATCCAATTCGGGAAGGTCGTATTTCTGGTCGTAATGATGATGAGTTACCGCCGCTCAGACATCCAAAGGTTATTTCGGACTGTATATAATAACACAAAAAAACGTCCTGGGCTATTACAGTTTTTCTCAATTGCTAAAACACAATTTCTGAAACCTTGCTCCATTTCCTGAAAACATTAAACACAATACCTCATCTTCAAGCACTATTTACATCCTCTCGCAAAATGAAACATTCGCCTCAAAACAGTTTTACCTGTGTTCAAAATCAAACACTGCTCTTAAATCATAAACAAAGTGATCAAAATGATATACACTCTCAAGCAGTCAGTAAACAATACACCGAAAAATAGAAAACACATTGTTCAAAACATACAATTCTCAGGGAGAAGTACATTTTTAATCAAAAATATTAATATTTTTCCGTCATTGTCTTTTGATGAACGAAACATGTTCTATCATAGTAGCTCAAAATTGATCAGAAATTACTACTCTGCTTTGCTCTTTGCAATTTTGTTTTTTGTTCTTCCTCCTCCTTGTACCCCTATTTTTACAGTACTGTACCCTGCATTTCACAAACTTGTCCCTTGTCTCTGTGATACTGTAATTCTTGTTCTTTGTTGATATGAACCTGCAACCAGTCAAAATCTATTGAGCAGTTAGTACTGTTAATAAATGGAAAGCACAATGTTCAGGGCCATACAATTTGTCCATTGTACAGTATACAGCCTACAATGCACTGTACTGGTATACAATACTAAAAGGAGTAAACATGACAAAAATCAAAGGAGTAAACATGTGATCAATGTGCTTCTTCTTGTCTTTGGGCTGGGTCAGGCCAGAGCACTTCGTCGACATCACAAGCAATATTGTCCCTCCTGAGGCAACGGGGGAAGAAGCCTCTTGTGTGCCGTTTCCAGCCCTGACATGATTCTTCACCTACTGTATATCACCACAGGCTAAATCCATGGCTTGCAGCAGATTTACTCTGGTGTAGGGTTGTCTATCCTACACTTTCCATCTCCAAAACTCCTCAATCGGATTCAGGAAAGGCGAGTATGGAGGGAGGTACAAGTTCATAAACTGCCCATTGATGTTAAACCATTCCCTTACCTGAGCAGCTCGGTGGAAACTGACATTGTCCCACACTATCACATAGGTGGGAATGGGATTCTCATTTAGCTCTTGACCCTGCTGCTCTTGAACCTGCTGCTCAAATAAAATATCTCTTAGATTGGCAATAAATCTTAGAAGGTGCTGGGTGTTATATGGCCCGAGTGTAACATGGTGATGTAGAACACCATGGTTGCTGATAGCAGCACAGATTGTGACATTGCCACCTCGTTGACCAGGGACTTCAACAATAGCCCGCTGTCCAATCATGTTTCGGCCTCTCCTTCTCCTCTTTGTTAGATTGAAGCCTGCTTCATCGACAAAGATGAACTCATGGGGTCTGTCCAAGGATTCCAAGTCAAATATYGTCTGTGTAGAAATACAATATACTGTATGTAKGATTTTTTAAGTCGTACAGAGACAGTGCTATACTGTAGAGTACAATTAGGCTTCTGATTCACATACATTGTATGTACTGAAGAGTAATGTCATTCACATAGTATGTGTTAGTACTGTAGACAATCTGGATTACAGTAAATGTTTCTGAATGTACACTTACTTGCACATACTGAGCTCGCAGTTCTTTCACCCTTGGTGAGTTGCGCTCAAAAGGTACTCTGTATACTTGTTTCATTCGCATGCTGTTACGATGGAGGACACGGTCAATTGTGGAAATGCTCAAATTGGGTTGCACTCTAAGTCCTACTTCCCTCATTGTCAGTCCATGGACAAGAACATGGTCTATACCCGTTGCTCGAATTTCATCAGATATTTCCACTCTGTCTTCCTCTTCGTCCTCCTCTTCCTCTTTCTTGCCCTCCTCCTCCTCGTCGCCCACCTCGCATACGCACTCGTCCTCTCACATTGTTTCTTCTATCCATTCTCAGACTTTCGCCTTCCCACCTTCAACAACCTGTTTGCTCTCTGAACTGGCTTATATTGGTTGTGTCGCATCATTTGAAACAGGTTAAATCAATTTTGAGTGGTTGTATTCAATCAATGACATGTGTTCTCTATTTGTATTTGATTGTTGCCACTTGTGTTTACCAGTATGGATGACATGTGCATTAGAGTGCAGAATGTGTTTTGAGAATGAGAATGTGTTTAGAGTTTTGCTGAAAAGTCTAAGTGAGATCTGCAAATTGTGTTTTACCATGTGAAATGGTTTAAGGTATTGACAACAGACTGCATAATTAGCTAAATGAGTCCAGGCAACTGAGAACTTTGTTCAGCCAATGGGTTTTTAGTGTTTTAGCAATTGAGAAAAACTGTAATGTAAGAAAGAACTCCCCAAAAAACTAAATAATGCATAGTTGCCTTCTTATGGCTGAGATCCCGCTAACGGGATCGATATGACAACAGCCAGTGAAAGTGCAGAGCCAAATTCAAACAAAAGAAATCTCATAATTAAAATTCCTCAAACATACAAATATTTTACACCATTTTAAAGATACACTTCTTGTTAATCCCACCACAGTGTCCGATTTCAAATAGGCTTTACGAGGAAAGCACCACAAACGATTATGTTAGGTCAGCGCCAAGTCACAGAAAAACACAGCCATTTTTCCAGCCAAAGAGAGGAGTCACAAAAAGCAGAAGGAGATCAAATTAATCACTAACCTTTGATGATCTTCATCAGATGACACTCATAGGACTTCATGTTACACAATACATGTATGTTTTGTTCGATAAAGTTCATATTTATATTAAAAAATCTCAGTATACATTGGCACGTTATGTTCAGTAGTTCCAAAAACATCCGGTGATTTTGCAGAGAGCCACATCAATTTACAGAAATCATCATAAATGTTGATGCAAAGCTATCATCAAGGCAAAGGTTGGCTACTTTGAAGAATCTCAAACATCAAATATATTTTACACTTTTTTGGTTACCTCATGATTCCATATGTGTTATTTCATAGTTTTGATGTCTTCACTATTATTCTACAATGTAGAAAATAGTGAAAATAAAGAAAAACCCTTGAGTGAGTGTCCAAACTTTAAACTGGTACTGTATATATAATACACTTTAAATACACATATCAGATATTACACTACAGTTGTGTTTATAACACTTTCTCGTCAGCTTAGCAGGTATCCACATGGTAGTGTTTATGAAGTAACCTTGTCAGCATAGCAGGTAGTGTTTCTAACGGTAACATGCTTCTACACCTGCATTGCTTGCTGTTTGGTGTTTTAGGCTGGGTTTCTGTACAACACTTTGTGACATCAGCTGATCTAAGAAGGGCTTTATAAATACATTTTGATTGATTGATTTGATTGTTAGTAGACCTTTCCTGAAGTCTATTGACCAAAGTGCCCTCTAGTGGTCTCATGAGTGGAATGTTATTTATATTTGTCATATTTTCATAGTTAATAAACATTTAAATCCGGTGTTTCTAACGGTTGTGTTATATTTCAAGCTTCTGCGATGTATATATAGTGGAATATGGGGATGCAAACTAAAAATGTAATACATTTCAACTCTATATAGGACATGCTACAGGTGTCTTATTCTTTTAAGCCCAGAACCATGTGTGTGAGGTGTATACTTTTGTTTCGAAGTAGATTTATTTAAGACTACCAAGAAACACTGTGCGTGACGCTGATTTAGCCAGCCAGGTCCCATGATACACGTAATACAGTATTCGACGTCAATCTATGTCTGAGGACGTCGGAGATGACCTGGAAACCAGCTACCAGGGGCAACAGTGAGTGCTGTTATCTTCAAGTAGGTTTTGGCTTTGCTAGGGCATTGTGAACGGGGGTGGTAGATTCCAAAGGATGGACGTTTTTTTTGTTTTAAGCCTATCCCAAACCTTAACCCTTCAGGGTTTATGCCTAAACTTAACATTAAACACTTTGAAATGTGATGTTTGCAACAACTTAGAAATGTGATGTTTGAGAAAGATTGATGAACGTCTAGTTCTGACGTGAGAATGTGAGCTGGTTGGATTTAGCCCACGGCAGTAAAAGGTTAATGTGACCCCGTCAGCATAGCGTCTCTCCTCCTCCTTCGCTATTAGCAAGCGTGCAGAATGTCATTCACCTATTAACTTCAGCCTATGAGCATGGCACACTAAGGCAATTCCACTCTGCTTCCTGAATAACGTATGGGCTCACTAGTACAATAATCACTTTCCGTTCTTTCAATAATAGGAAAACATTTTGGGGAGTAGTGTTGGGGGAAATGTTTTGGGGGAAAAAATGCCTTGAAGATCAACCGGTTGGTGACCACTGGTGTAGATGAAGGGGAGGAGACAGGTTAATTAAATAACCATTTTTAAGCCTTGAGACAATTGAGAGATGGTATATGTGCCCTTCAGAGGGTGAATGGACAATACAAAATATTTAATTGGCTTTGAATTGGGTATGTTGGTTTGAGCGTGTCAAGAAATGCAACGCTGCTGGATTTTTCACATTCAACAGTTTCCCATGTGTATCAAGAATGGTCCACCACCCAAAGGACATCCAGCCAATTTGACACAACTGTGGGAAGCATTGGAGTCAACATGGGCCAGCATCCTTTTGGAACGCTTTCAACACCTTGTAGAGTCCATGCCCTGACGAATTGAGGCTGTTCTGAGGGCAAAAGGGGGTGCAACTCAATATTAGGTAGGTGTTCCTAATGTTTTGTATACTCAGTGTAGATCACCTGTCAGTTTACATATGGGCTTTTATAAACAAGCTTGGGTTTACACACACACACACACACACACACACACACACACACACACACACACACACACACACACACACACACACACATCTCCCCTCCACATACACATCTCCCCACACACACCCACATACCGCTCCCCACCCCCACACACAGTTACCTCGGCTTGGTCTCCTAGCAACCCACAGTGAGTGGTTCCACCTTGGGAGCGGTGCTCTTTTCACCTCCTCCATCAGGTGTTCTGTTCACTCACCAGGAAACAGGGAATTACCCCCCACTGACCCTGAAACCACATACCCCCCCAAAAAACCACAAACGGTGACCTTTGGACCTTTACCTGGTCATCCCAAGAAAGTTGTTAACAACCTGCAGCATAGCTGTTTCTTTCAACCCTCTCTTCTAGATCTGCCTTTTTCTCTCTCTCTCTTGCATTTTTTTTGCCATACAGGATGAAGTGAAATTCCAAAGGCCACCCACCAAAAATGTGTTGTTTTGTGACCCAGAAAATGAAACTGCTAAATTTCAGCAACATTATGTAGATAATGTTATGAACATGAATACTGTGTGATAAAAAAAAAGTTGCATATCATTTATTTAATCTTTAATCAAAGTTATGATATTCAGCATCGAAATCACAGTTCATCTTGGGTAATTTCCAAACAGCGTTCCAAGGTTTATTATTTCTTATTACTATAATTTTTTTATTGAATGTTTCAAACATACAATATACTTGCAGTGAAGCCGCTCAACACATTGGTCATCTAACAGACTCCCATCCAGAGCGACACACAGAAGATACCAGTGTCAACTCATAAACAGTATATCACAAAAGTGAGTACACCTGTCACATTTTTGTAAATATTTGAGTATATCTTTTCATGTGACAACACTGAAGAAATGACACTTTGCTACAATGTAAAGTAGTGAGTGTACAGCTTGTATAACAGTGTAAATTTGCTGTCCCCTCAAAATAACTCAACACACAGCCATTAATGTCTAAACCGCTGGCAACAAAAGTGAGTACACCCCTAAGTGAAAATGTCCAAATTGGGCCCAATTAGCCATTTTCCCTCCCCGGTGTCATGTGACTCGTTAGTGTTACAAAGTCTCAGGTATGAATGGGGAGCAGGTGTGTTAAATTTGGTGTCATCGCTCTCACACTCCCTCATACTGACTGGTCACTGGAAGTTCAACATGGCACCTCATGGATTGAGCAGACCTTCCCAAACAATTCTGATAACTTCATGAAAGACATTACGCTACCATTCCAATTTACAATATAATTTAAAAACAAAATACCCTTTTCAAACATCTTTCCCATAAATACAGGTATTTTATCAACCAGCACATTTGAGTTCAGCCATAACATTTGTTCTATGAAATGGAAATTGCAGCCAGCTCTGCAATGCTTGTTTGAAGAAGAGAGATACTTTGGAAAAAGTATAATTTCCATTAATCGAATATGAGACATGGCAATCTGCACAAAGGTAAAAAGGCAATTTTTAAACAATGGATGAGTTTTTCTTAGTAATCTACATGAGAGCCATTTAGGGTTCAAATAAAACTTTTGAGTAAGTGAAGCTTTTAGAGGGAGGTTTAGTGCTTTTATATTTAATAATCTCAACCCACCCAATTCATATTCATTATATAGATTGGCACGCTTTATTTTGCCTGGTTTAACGTCCCAGATAAAGCTAAATATTTTTTGCTCATACGATTTGAAAAAGGAATCATCAGGAGTAGGCAGCGTCATAAGTAAATGAGTAAACTGAGATATGACTAAGGAGTTAATCAAGGCAATTTTTCCATAAATAGACAGGTATTTACCTCTCCATTGTTGCAGGATCTTGTCTATTTTTACAAGTTTTCTATTGAAATTCATTGTGGAGAGCACATTTATATATTTTGTGATATGAATACCAAGTATGTCTACTTCACCGTCAGCCATTTTGTAGGTAAACTGCAGGGTAATGTAAAAGTTGTATTTTTTAAAGACCCGAAATGTAATATTGTACACTTATCATAATTAGGCTTTAGTCCAGAGGTCCAGAAAAGTTATCTAGATCTTCTATGGGACATTGCAGGGATCTAGCTTGCGGACTTAATATAAAACTTGAGACATTGCCATACATGGACACCTTTTTTTTTAAAGCATTGAATTTCTAATCCTCCAATGTTGTTATTTGATCTGATTTTAATAGCTAGCATTTCAATGGCCATTACAAATAGATATGGTGACAGCGAACACCCTTGTTTAACTCCTCTTGACAATTCAAAACTCTCTGAGAAGTAGCCGCTATTTACTCTTTTACAACTAGGGGTTGTGATACATTACTTTTACACAAAGGCCTTTTCAAAATCCGCAATAAATACCAGGCCTGGCTTCTTAGATTTTTCATGATGTTCTATTATTTCTAGTAGTTTTCGTATATTATCTCCAATGTAATGTCCATGTAAAAAAAACTGTCTAATCAGGATGAACAATACCTGGTAAAACCGTTTTAATTCTGAGTGCTATGCATATCACTAGTATTTTTGCATCACAAGATTGAAGTGTAAGAGGCCTCCAGATAGACTGGATCTTTATATTTGGCATCTGGGTCTTGTTTTAATAATAGTGAAATCAACCTTCCTGCTGAGTACTTGACAGACTACCATTTATATAGGAGTCGTTAAAACAAGTTAGCAATGGAGCTTTGAGTATATCAAATAAACCTTCATATATACTACCGTTCAAAAGTTTGGGGTCACTTAGAAATGTCCTTGTTTTTGAAAGAAAAGCATTTTTTTTGTCCATTAAAATAACATCAAATTGATCAGAAATACAGTGTAGACATTGTTAATGTTGTAAATGACTATTGTAGCTGGAAACGGCTGATTTTTAATGGACCATCTACATAGGCGTACAGAGGCCCATTTTCAGCAACCATCACTCCTGTGTTCCAATGGCACGTTGTGTTAGCAAATCCAAGTTGATAATTTTAAAAGGCTAACTGATCATTAGAAAACCCTTTTGCAATTATGTTAGCACAGCTGAGAACTGTTGTTTTCAACAGTCGAATACTAATTATTTCACAACATTCCCTATCTTGAATGGTATAGTGTATTTGTAGTTTATTTCTTCATCAATTGTTGTATTTGATTGTTTTCATGTGTTCTTGGGGACCTTCAATGCTGCAGAATTTTTTGGGACAATCAGAGAGGGGGCAAATTATTGTGGCACAACATAATCAAAAGGTCTTACTGCACAGAGATGCTTGGGAAAATGGTCACAACGGGGGACCAGAGTATGTGTGTTTCCTCATCAATCTACACATAATACCCCGTAATGACAAAGTGAAAACAGGTTTATAGAATGTTTGCACATTTATATATAAAGAAACTGAAATACCTTATCTACATAAGTATTCAGACCCTTTGATATGAGACTTGAAATTGAGCTCAGGGGCATCCTGTTTCCATTGATCATCCTTGAGATGTTTCTACAACTTGATTGGAGTCCACCTGTGGTAAATCCAATTGATTGGACATGATTTGGAAACGCACACACATTTCTATACAAGGTCGCACAGTTGACAGTACATGTCAGAGCAAAAACCAAGCCATGAGGTCAAAGGAATTGTCCGTAGAGCTCCGAGACATGATTGTGTCGAGGCACAGATCTGCGGAAGGGTACCAAAACATTTCTGCAGCATTGAAGGTCCCCAAGAAAACAATCAAATACAACAATTGATGAAGAAATAAACTGCAAAAACACTATACCATTCAAGATAGGGAATGTTGTGAAATAATTAGTATTCGACTTTCGAGTATTCTACTATTTATAAATAGAGAAAAGACAGCATTAGAAGAAAGGATAATTATTAAATAATACATCTTCAAATATAAGGAACTGGAACACAAAAGTACTTAAATGCCCAAAATTATGTAGGAATCAACATGGTAGCGATAAAAACACAGCAAACAGAGGACATAGAAGGCACAGTATGTGGGTATGTGTGGGTGTATTGTGATGGAAGGTGGGGTGTGTGTTTTTGTGTTTGGAAAAGTCTGGAGTTTTAAGTGAGTGAAAAAGGTTGCAAATGCCAGAGCCCATGTGTGTCTGCGAGCAGGAGTTGTGACAGAGAGAGCTTTCAATTTTGTGCAGATATGGGATATACATTTTAAAATAGATTATAAATACGGTTTATTTATTTATTGTCCTATCATGATGGAGTGGTCCCCAACCCTGTACCCTAGACACCCACCTGAGCGACCCACACACTAAGGAGAAATCCTTATCTGTTTTATAGGCTACTGCAAATAGCCTATATACAGTGAAAACAGAAAGATAAACGCGGTCAGAGACCCACGAAAGCTGCACTGCCCTCTCAAGAGTCTGAGCGTGCCTGCCAGAGTTGGTCCAACAAAGCCAAAGCCCCCGTATGGGTGAGCATAATACACAAGGAATTTCCCAAAGCTGCTAATGAGAACCTTAATGACCTTGTACCTATCCGGTGGGAATTCCGGTGGGGTGCCCCCACCCAAGTAGTGGCAGTGCTGGCAACATTAGCTGCAGTAACCCTTGGGGAGGGGGTCACACTTGGACAATCAGAGAGCAGGCAAATTATTGCGGCACAACATATTCAAAAGGTCGGACTGCACAGAGATGCTTGGGAAAATGGTCACAACGTTGGACCAGCGTATGTGTATTTCAGGGTAGGGGGGTCTATCTGAGCGCCATCAGCTAGGACTTTACATTGGTTAATCAAATCTCCCATATTCTTGCTCAATTTTGCATGCCTTATAAAACTGCTACAACTCTATATGCATTCACACATCTAGCCATCTCTTGAGTTGGGCTCGGGGATGGAACAACTGTTGAACATCTGAGCTTGTGGTTGTTTGTGGGGGATTGGTGGTATGTGTGTATGTATCCCACATCTGTTGCTATGGGGTAATGATGTTAGGGGCAATACAGGAAGATTCACAATAATTGTTTGTCAAAATAATAATTGCTTGCCAAAAATGTAATTATTGTAATGCCAATCCTGGTTATAGGTAACAATCCTTCGTATGAAATGCCTACATTATTACGCATATTATTAGTTCATTGTGGAAATAAATTATGATGTACAATATTTTTTAATATGTAAATACACTACCGTTCAAAAGTTTGGGGTCACTTAGAAATGTCTTGTTTTTTATAGAAAAGCATTTTTTTGTCCATTACAAATGTTTTATTTTTTATTTCACCTTTATTTAAACCAGGTAGGCTAGTTGAGAACAAGTTCTCATTTTAAATTGCGAACTGGCCAAGATAAAGCAAAGCAGCGTGACACAGACAACAACACAGAGTTACACATGGAATAAACAATAAACAAGCCAATAACACAATAAACAAGTCAATGACACAGTAGAAAAAAAAGAAAGTCTATATACAGTGTGTGCAAAAGGCATGAGGAGGTAGGCAATAAATAGGCCATAGTAATGAAGAATTACAATTTAGCAGATTAACACTGGAGTGTTAAATGAGCAGATGTGATGTGCAAGTAGAGATACATGTGTGCAAAAGAGCAGAAAAGTAAATAAAAACAGTATAGGGATGAGGTAGGTAGATTGGGTGGGCTATTTACAGATGGACTATGTACAGCTGTAGCGATCGGTTAGCTGCTCAGATAGCTGATGTTTAAAGTTGGAGAGGGAAATAAAGGTCTCCAGCTTCAGCAATTTTTGCAATTCGTTCCAGTCACTGGCAGCAGAGAACTGGAAGGAAAGGCGGCCAAATGAGGTGTTGGCTTTGGGGATGATCAGTGAGATATACCTGCTGGAACGTGTGCTACGGGTGGGTGTTGTTATCGTGACCAGTGAACTGAGATAAGGCGGAGCTTTACCTAGCATAGACTTATAGATGACCTGGAGCCAGTGGGTCTGGCGACGAATATGTAGCGAGGGCCAGCCGACTAGAGCATACAGGTCGCAGTGGTGGATGGTATAAGGTGATTTGGTAACAAAACGGATGGCTCTGTGATAGACTGCATCCAGTTTGCTGAGTAGAGTATTGGAAGCTATTTTGTAGATGACATCGCCGAAGTCGAGGATCGGCAGGATAGTCAGTTTTACTAGGGTAAGTTTTGTGGCGTGAGTGAAGGAGGCTTTGTTGCGAAATAGAAAGCCGATTCTAGATTTGATTTTGGATTGGAGATGTTTAATATGAGTCCGGAAGGAGAGTTTACAGTCTAGTCAGACACCTAGGTATTTATAGTTGTCCACATATTCTAGGTCAGAACTGTCCAGGGTGGTGATGCTAATCGGGCGGGCGGGTGTGGGCAGCGAATGGTTGAAAAGCATGCATTTGGTTTTACTAGCGTTTAAGAGCAGTTGGAGGCCGCGGAAGGAGTGTTGTATGGCATTGAAGTTCGTTTGGAGGTTAGTTAGCACAGTGTCCAAGGAAGGGCCAGAAGTATACAGAATGGTGTCGTCTGCGTAGAGGTGGATCAGTAAATCGCACGCAGCAAGAGCGACATCATTGATATATACAGAGAAAAGAGTCGGCCTGAGAATTGAACCCTGTGGTACCCCCACAGAGACTGCCAGAGGTCCGGACAACATGCCCTCTGATTTGACACACTGAACTCTGTCTGTAAAGTAGTTGGTGAACCAGGCGAGGCAGTCATTAGAGAAACCAAGGCTATTGAGTCTGCCGATAAGAATACGGTGATTGACAGTTGAAAGCCTTGGCCAGGTCGATGAAGACGGCTGCATAGTACTGTCTTTTATCGATGGCGGCTGTGATATCGTTTAATACCTTGAGCGTGGCTGAGGTGCACCCGTGACCGGCTTGGAAACCGGATTGCACAGCGAGAGGGT
Organism: Salvelinus sp. IW2-2015; assembly: GCF_002910315.2. NCBI lineage: Eukaryota > Metazoa > Chordata > Actinopteri > Salmoniformes > Salmonidae > Salvelinus > Salvelinus sp. IW2-2015. The sequence goes on along the minus strand of NW_019957540.1, from coordinate 151,589 downwards.
ACGGTGGGATTCGAAATGGTCAGTGATCTGTTTATTAACTTGGCTTTCGAAGACTTTAGAGAGGCAGGGCAGGATAGATATAGGGCTATAGCAGTTTGGGTCTAGAGTGTCACCCCCTTTGAAGAGGGGGATGACCGCGGCAGGTTCCCAATCTTTAGGGATCTCGGACAATACGAAAGAGAGGTTGAACAGGCTAGTAATAGGGGTTGCAACAATGGCTGCGGATAGTTTTAGAAAGAGAGGGTCCAGATTGTCTAGCCCAGCTATTTTGGCTACGGGGGGGGGGGTGGAGCTGTTGCCGGGTTGGAGTACCAGGAGGAAGCATGGCCAGCCATAGAGAAATGCTTATTGAAATTTCGATGATCATGGATTTATCGGTGGTGACCGTGTTACCTAGCCTCAGTGCAGTGGGCAGCTGGGAGGAGGTGCCCTTGTTCTCCATGGACTTTACAGTGTCTGGAGATTAGAGCTACAGGATGCAAATTTCTGCTTAAAAAAGCTAGCCTTTGCTTTCCTGACTGACTGCGTGTATTGGTTCCTGACTTCCCTGAACAGGTGCATATCGCGTGGACTATCGATTCTATTGCAGTCCGCCACAGATGTTTTTGTGCTGGTCAAGGGCAGTCAGGTCTGGAGTGAACCAAGGCTATATCTGTTCTTAGTTCTGCATTTTTTGAAAGGGGCATGCTATCTAAGATGTGAGGAAATTACTTTTAAGAACGACCAGGCATCCTCGACTGACGGATAAGGTCAATATCTTTCCAGGATACCCGGGCCAGGTCGATTAGAAAGGCCTGCTTGCAGAAGTGTTTTAGGGAGCATTGACAGTGATGAGGGTGGTTGTTTGACCGCGGACCCATAGCGGATACAGGCAATGAGCAGTGATTGCTGAGATCCTGATTAAAAACAGCAGAGGTGCATTTGGAGGGCAAGTTGGTCAGGATAATGTCTGTGAAGGTGCCCATGTTTCGATTTCGGGTGTACCTGGTGGGTTCCTTGATGATTTGTGTGAGATTGAGGGCATCTAGCTTAGATTGTAGGACTGCCGGGGTGTTAAGCATATCCCAGTTTAGGTCACCTAACAGAACGAACTCTGAAGCTAGATGGGGAGTAATCAATTCACATATGGTGTCCAGGGCACAGCTGGGACCTGTGGGTGGTCGGTAACAGGCGGCAACAGTGAGAGACTTATTTCTGGAGAGATTAATTTAAAAAATTAGAAGTTCGAACTGTTTTGGTATAGACCTGGAAAGTATGACAGAACTTTGCAGGCTATCTCTGCAGTAGATTGTAACTCCTCCCCCTTTGGCAGTTCTATCTTGACGGAAAATGTTTTAGTTTGGTATGGAAATCTCAGAATATTTGGTTGCCTTCCTAAACCAGGATTCAGACACGGCAAGGACATCAGGGTTGGCGGAGTGTGCTAAAGCAGTGAGTAAAACAAACTTAGGTAGGAGGCTTCTGATGTTAACATGCATTAAACCAAGGCTTTTTCGATCACAGAAGTCAACAAATGAGGGTGCCTGAGGACATGCAGGGCCTGGGTTTACCTCCACATCACCCGAGGAACAGAGGAGGAGTAGGATGAGGGTACGGCTAAAGGCTATCAAAACTGGTCGTCTAGAGCGTTGGGACAAAGAATATAAGGAGCAGATTTCTGGGCGTGGTAGAATAGATTCAGGGCATAATGTGCAGACAGGGGTATGGTGGGGTGCGGGTACAGCGGCGGTAAGCCCAGGCACTGAGTGATGACATGCTGGTTATAGTAAGTGAGGTCACTGCATGTGTGGGAGGTGGGACAAAGGAGATATCAGAGGTATGATGAGTGGAACTAGGGGCTCCATTGTAAACTAAAACAATGATAACTAACCTAAACAACAGTATACAAGGCATATTGACATTTGAGAGAGACATAAAGCGAGGCATAAAGCAATCACAGGTGTTGATTGGGAGCGCTAGGTAAGACAACAGCTAATCATCTAAAACAACAACAGGTAAAATGGCAATGAATGGGCAGAGATGTTCGGTTAACTAAACACAGAGCCTGAGTTCGTGGCTGGGGCCGACAGATAAACAAAAATAAACAGAATGGAGTACCGTGATTAATGGACAGTCCAGCAGGCATCAGCTATGTAGCCAAGTGATCATAGGGTCCAGGGGACAGCAATAGATGGAACAGGGAAGTTGCGGAGTAGTCGCTATTATGCTAGCACGCGGGAGACACGGCATTCAAAGTTAGCAGCCCGGGGCTAATAGAAGCGTCTGCGCCGACGTCCGACGGAGGCCGGTTGAAGGCACAGCGGATGGAGTATTCGTCGGCAGACCAGTCATGGTGGTGCGGCGGGGCGCCGTGTCGGCAAAGGATCCAAGCCAGATGGTTAAAGAGGTATTGTAGTTGTAGTAATTTAGTTTGCTAGCTGGGAGATGCGCCTGGCTCAAGGCTAACTGGTGCTAGCTTCGGGGCAAGGGGGTTAGCCACTATAGCCACTCGGTAGCAGCGGTAAACTGGTGCCAAGGTCCAGAGCTTATGGCAAGGATCCGGTGGAGTAGTGGATTCTAGCTGTGTTTGGGTGGAGTCCGGGTGAACAACTGAGTAGGCCGGGAGGTGGGCCTCAGGGATAGCTTAGGTACTGGGTCACTCGGTGGCAGCTAGCTAGCTGTGAAGATCAGGAGTAATGGTCCAGGGTTTACGGCAGGAATCCGGCGTTGTAGTGGAGAAACAGTCCGATACTGGTAGGCTGGCGAGTATTATCCAGGATAAAAAAAAGGGCTGGTATCTGTGCAGAAGGTAAAGGCCGCTAGCAGTGGCTAACAATGACTAAATAGCTTGTCGCTAATTAGCTGGTTAGCTTCTGATGGCTAGGTGGTTCTGGCTATAAGGTAAAAATATGTTTTATTATAATAGCGGTTCCGTATCACATTGGGTGAGGCAGGTTACCGGAAGGTGTAATTGAATTAAAACAGAAAAGAGATTGAAAATAAAATTGAAATATATACAAAAAAGGATGAAAAATACAAAAGTACACGAGAGGATGAACAAAACACGTCTGCACTGCTACGCCATATTCGACTCACTCAAAATAACATCACATTGATCAGAAATACAGTGTATACATTCCTAATGTTGTAAATGACTATTGTAGCTGGATACGGTTGATTTTTAATGGAATATCTACATAGGCGTACAGAGGCCTATTATCAGAAACCATCACTGCTCTGTTCCAATGGCACGTCGTGTTACCTAATCAAAGTTGATCATTTTAAAAAGGCCAATTGATCATTAGAAAACCCTTTTGCAATTGTTAGCACAGCTGAAAACGGTTGTTCTGATTAAAGAAACAATAAAAGTGGCCTTCTTCAGACTAGTTGAGAATCTGGAGCATCAGCATTTATGGGTTCGAAATGGTCAGAAACAAAGGACTTTCTTCTGAAACTCGTCAGTCTATTCTTGTTCTGAGAAATGAAGGCTATTCCATGTGAGAAATTGCCAAGAAACTGAAGATCTCGTACAACACTGTGTACTACTCCCTTCACAGAACAGCGCAAACAGGCAATAACCAGAATAGAAAGAGGAGTGGGAGGCCCTGGTGCACAACTGAGCAAGAGGACAAGTACATTAGAGTGTCTAGTTTGAGAAACAGATGCCTCACAAATATTGGCAGCTTCATTAAACAGTACCGGCAAAACACCAGTCTCAACAGTGAAGAGGCGACTCCGGGATGTTGGCCTTCTCGGCATAGTTCCTCTGTCCAGTGTGTGTCCTTTTTCCCATCTTAATCTTTTCTTTTCATTGGCCAGTCTGAGATATGGCATTTTCTTTGCAACTCTGCCTAGAAGGCCAGCATCCCGGAGTCGCCTCTTCACTGTTGAAATCTCAAAAACAAAAACCTCTCAAATTTGGACTCATCAGAGCAAAGGACAGATTTCGGTCTAATGTCCATTGCTCGTGTTTCTTGGCCCAAGCAAATCTCTTCTTATTGGTGCCCTTTAGTAGTGGTTTCTTTGCAGCAATTCAAACATGTAGGCCTGATTCACGCAGTCTCCTCTGAACAGTTGATGTTGAGATGTGTCTGTTACTTGAACTCTGTGAACCATTTATTTGGATTGCAATCTGAGGTGCAGTTCATTCTGAATTTATCCTCTGCAGCAGAGGTACAGTGGCTTGCGAAAGTATTGGTATTTTTCCTATTGTTGTCTTACAACCTGGAATTAATGGATTGGATTTTTGGGGGGGTTTGTATCATTTGATTTACACAACACTTTGAAGATGCAAAATATGTTTTATTGTGAATCAGACTTAGAATAAGACAAAAAAAACTGTCCACCAAAGTCAATACTTTGTAGAGCCAGCTTTTGCTTCAATTATAGCTGCAAGTCTCTTGGGGTATGTCTCTATAAGCTTGGCATATCTAGCCACTGGGATTTTTGCCCATTCTTCAAGGCAAAACTGCTCCAGCTCCTTCAAGTTGGATGGGTTCAGCTGGTGTACAGAAATCTTTAAGTCATACCAAAGATTTTCAATTGGATTGAGGTCTGGGCTTTGACTAGGCCATTCCAAGACATTTAAATGTTTCCCCTTAAACCACTCGAGTGTTGCTTTAGCAGTATGCTTATGGTTATTGTCCTGCTGGAAGGTGAACCTCCGTCCCAGTCTCAAATCTCTGGGAGACTGAAACAGGTTTCCCTCAAGATTTTCCCTGTATTTAGCGCCATCCATCATTCTGACCAGTTTCCCAGTCCCTGCCATTGAAAAACATTCCCACAGCATGATGCTGCCACCACCATACTTCACTGTGGGGATTGTGTTCTCGGGGTGATGAGAGGTGTTGGGTTTGCGCCAGACATTGATGCTTTTTCCTTGATGGCCAAAAAGCTCAATTTTATAGTCTCATCTGACCAGAGTACCTTCTTCAATATGTTTGGGTAGTCTCCCACATGCCTTTTGGCGAAACATGTTTGCTTATTTTTTTCTTTAAGCAATGGCTTTTTTTCTGGCCACTCTTCTGTAAAGTCCAGCTCTGTGAAGTGTATCTCCATTGTGGAGCTTTGCAGCTCCTTCAGGGTTATCTTTGGTCTCTTTGTTGCCTCTCTGATTAATGCCCTCCTTGCCTGGTCCGTGAGTTTTGGTGGGCGGCCCTCTCTTGGCAGGTTTGTTGTGATGCCATATTCTTTCCATTTTTTTTATAATGAATTTAATGGTGCTCCGTGGGATGTTCAAAGTTTCGGATATTTTTTTATAACCCAACCCTGTTCTGTACTTCTCCACAACTTTGTCCCTGACCTGTTTGGAGAGCTCCTTGGTCTTCATGGTGTTGCTTGCTTTGTGGTACCGCTTGCTTAGTGGTGTTGCAGACTCTGGGGCCTTTCAGAACAGGTGTATATATACTGAGATCATGTGACATTTAGATTGCACACAGGTGGACTTTATTATGTGACTTCTGAAGGTAATTGGTTGCACCATATCTCATTTAGGGGCTTCATAGCAAAGGGGGTGAATACATATGCACGCACCACTTTTCAGTTTTTTTATTTGTTTGAATTTTCTGAAACAAGTAATTTTTTTCATTTCACTTCACCAATTTGGACTATTTTGTGCATTTCCATTACATGAAATCCAAATAAAAATTAATTTAAATTACAGGTTGTAATGCAACAAAATAGGAAAAATGCCAAGGGGGGTGAATACTTTTGCAAGCCACTGTACATGGTGGAGGCTCAATCAAGTTAGTCGTCTTGAGTACTTTCTTATGCCGTTCTCACTGGCACCAAAAGTTTAAAAAGTGTTGATATGGGACAGAATGCGGTCGGACCATCAAATAATCGGCACATACATTACTCTTGAAGAGTTCAAATCAAATCAAATCTTATTGGTCACATACACATGGTTAGCAGATGTTATTGCGAGTGTAGCGAAATGCTTGTGTTTCTAGTTCTGACAGTGCAGTAATCTAACAATTCCACAACAACTACCTAATACACACAAATCTAGGCCTGGTATTCATAGCTGACTTTGAAAAGGCTTTTGATAAAGTACGACTGAAATGTATATAAAAATGCCTGCAATATTTCCATTTTGGAGAATCTCTTATACAATGGGTTAAAGTTATGTATAGTAACCCTATTTGTAAAATAGTAAATAATGGCTACTTCTCAGAAAGTTTTAAACTGTCAGGAGTAAAACAATGCAATGTTGAATATGGCGCTGGAGGGGACGGCTGCCGTTTTACGGGCTCCTAACCATTTGGGATATTTTGTGTGTTTATTACTCACTTCGAACTGGACAAAGATCTTTTATTTAATGAATCCGGCGTGAACGATATACTGCTTCTCCGAGACCAGGCCCAAATCCCTGTCCCATTCTAGACTATCCTACCAATGGGACATTAAAAACGTTAATATCTTATGTTTCACAGAGTCGTGGCTGAACGACGACATGGATAATATATTTTAGTTTTTTTTCCCCCCGTGCATCGACAGGACAGCTACATCTGGTAAGACGAAGGGCGGGGGTGTGTGTCAATTTGTCAATAACAGCTGGTGAGTGATGTCTAATATTAAGGAATGTCTCGAGGTATTTCTCGCCTGAGGTAGAGTGATAAACTTATCTACCAAGAGAGTTTATCTATATTTTTCATAGCCGTCTATTTACCACCACAAACCGATGCTGGCACTAAGACCGCACTCAACAAGCTGTATAAGGCAATAAGCAATTGAGAAATTGTTCATCCAGAAGCGGTGTTCCTAGTGGCTGGGGATTTTAAAGCTGGCAAACTTAAATCCATTTTACCTCATTTCTACTAGCATGTCAAATGTGCAACCAAAGGGAAAAAGACTCTAGACCACCTTTACTCCACACACAGAGACGCATACAAAGCTCTCCCTCGCCTTCCATTTGGAAAATCTGACCATAATTCTATCCTCCTGATTTCTGCTTACAAGCAAAAACTAAAGCAGGAAGTACCAGTGACTCACTCAATACGGAAGTGGTCAGATAATGCGGAAGCAACGCTACAGAACTGTTATGCTAGAACTGGAATATGTTTCGGGATTCATCCATGGCTTTGAGGAGTATACCACCTCAGTCACCAGCTTCATCAATAAATGCATTGATGCCGTTGTTCCCAGAGTGACCGTGCGTACATATCCAAACCAGAAGCCATGGATTACAGGCAACATCTGCACCAAGCTAAAGGCTAGAGCTACTGCTTTCAAGGAGTGGGACACTAATCCGGATGCTTATAAGAAATCCCACTATGCCCTCTGACGAACCATCAAACAGGCAATGCGTCAATACAGGATTAAGACTGAATCCTACGACACTGGCTCTGATGCTCGTCGGATGTGCCAGGGCTCGAAAACTATTACGAACTACAAAGGGAAGCCCAGCCACGAGCTGCCCAGTGACGCGAGCCTACCTTACAAGCGAAATGCCTTTTATGATTGCTTCGAGGCAAGCAACACTGAAGCATGCATGAGAGCACCAGCTGTTCCAAACGACTGTGTGATCACGGTCTCCGTAGCTGATGTGAGCGAGACCTTTAAACAGGTCAACACAGACGAATTACCAGCACATTTTCAACCTCTCCCTGATCGAGTCTGTAATACCTACATGTTTCAAACATACCACCATAGTCCCTGTGCACAAGAAAGCGAAGGTAAGCTGACTACTGCCCTGTAGCACTCATGTCGGTAGCCATGAAGTGCTTTGAAAGGCTGGTCATGTCTCACATCAACACCATCATGCCGGAAACCCTAAATCCACCCCAACTCGCATACCGCCCCAACAGATCCACAGATGAGGCAATTTCAATCGCACTCCACACTGCCCTTTCCCACCTGGACAAAAGGAACACCTATGTGAGAATGCTGTTCATTGACTACAGCTCAGCGTTCAACACTATAGTGCCCATAAAGCTCATTACTGAGCTAAGGACCCTGGGACTAAACTCCTCCCTCTGCAACTGGATCCTGGACTTCCTGACGGGCCACCCCCAGGTAAGCAACAACACATCTGCCACGCTGATCCTCAACACAGGGGCTCCTCAGGGGTGTGTTCTTAGTCCCCTCCAGTACTCCCTGTTCCCCCACGACTGCGTGGCCAAGCATGACTCCAACACCATCATTAAGTTGCTTCAAGTTCAAGTTCCTTGGTGTCCACATAACCAACAAACTATTGTGGTCCAAACACACCAAGACAGTCGTGAAGAGGGCACAACAACACCTTTTCCCACTCAGGAGACTGAAAAGATTTGGCATTGGTCCCCAGATCATCAAAAAGTTCTAGAGCTGCACCATTGAGAGAATCCTGATCGGTTGCATCACCACCTGTTATGGCAACTGCTCGGCATACAACCTTAACGCGCTACAGAGGGTAATGCGTACGGCCCAGTGCATCACTGGGGCCAAGCTTCCTGCCATCCAGGACCTACTCAGCTAGCATAGTGGATCTGGGCCAATTCCGGCAGAGAGTTGCGGCACTCGTCAGAGTCAGACTCAGCTGATGTCATGTGGCCCGAATCCGGTGTGAGTTATCTGGCCCAAATGTAATACTTGGGGCTTGGGCCGATTGTGGCTACTCTCTGGCAGATGATTACACGGACTGCGTGTAATTAACATATATACCGTCATTTCTGGACATTTAAGCACACCTGAATATAAGCCGCACCCACTGAATAAAAAATAAAAAAAGTATTTTGTACATAAATAAGCCGCACATGTCTATAAGCCGCAGGTGCCTACCGGTACATTGAAACAAATGAACTTTACACAGCCTTTAAATGAAACACGGCTTGTAACAAAAATAAATAGGCTTTTAAACGAAACACGGCTTGTAACAAAAATAAATAGGCTTTAACGAAGGCTTTAACGAATAGGCTTTAACGTAACAAAAATGTTAAAAATAACAGTAAACAGTAGCCTACCAAGAAAGTCATTGGTCACTATCTTCCTCCTCCTGTGCACTGAAACCACTGAAGTCATCTCCTTCGGTGTCGGAGTTAAATAGCCTCAGAATTGCTTCATCCGATGTTGGATCGTTTTCATTGTCGCTCTCGTCACTTTCATCCGGAGGCAAATTCCCCGCTGAGCTTATGCTGCCCTCTTCAACATGCAGCAGTCCAGCCTTTCGATACCCGTTGATGATAGTGGATTTTTTGACAATGCTCCACGCTGTCAGGACCCACTGGCATGATGGGAAGTTTGAGCGCGCTCTATTTACGTCACATTATGTGACGGTGCTCAGTTTTTTGGCGGCATGAATCTTGTGAAAGTGGGAAAAATCCATAAATTAGCCGCGTCATTGTATAAGCCGCGAGGTTCAAAGCGTGGGAAAAAGTAGCGGCTTATAGTCCGGAAATTACGGTAATTAACATTTCATTATTTTTATTTTTTTAACATATTTTCTAATTTTTTCAGTGATCAAAAAATAAAATGTAATATTCAAATTAAATTCTTTACGAGTCTTTCCTGTTTAAGTAGTATTTTTTTATTTTGATACTTTGTGCAAGGCAATTGATCAGCATTAAAAACTTAGTGAATGGGGCCTCTCGAGTGGCGCATCGGTTTAAGACACTGCATTGCAGTGCAAGCTGCGTTGCTACAGATGCTGGTTCGATACCCGTCTGTGTCGCAGCCGGCCGCAACCGGGAGACCCATGAGGCGACGTACAATTCCCCCAACTTCGTCCTTGTCCCATCACGTTGTAGCGACTCCTGTGGCTGGCCAAGCGAATGTACACTGACACGGTCGCCAGATGTACGGTATTTCCTCTGACACACTGGTGCTCCGGGTTAAGCGCATTGTGTCAAGAAGCAGTGCGGCTTGGTGGGGTTGTGTTTCGGGGAAGCACGGCTCCCAACCTTCGCCTCTACCGAGGCCATACGTGAGTTTCAGTGATGGGACAAGACTGTAACTACCAATTGGATATGATGAAAAGGGGGTAAAAAAAACTTGGTGGATGGGTATAATTTGTATGTATAAAATGTTGTATACATTTATTTACATTTGCATCGGGCCGCTTCTGGTGGATTCTGGTAAAATGCCTGCAAAGTGAGGCGTGTATGTGTGTAGTGGACTCTTTTCTGCTTGGCGGCCTGTGCTTGAGTGAATCTCCTCAGCTGCCTTGTGTGATCTGGTGATCGATGCAGGTCCTCAGGAGGTGCCTTTCACACACACTCCCCTGCTCTCTAGACTACACCACGTCTGTCTCCACTGAAGGTTACACACACACACACACACACCACTGAACTGTGCATACAGTGCATTGACAGCCAGGCATTTTGAGGTACTTACCCAGTTATAAGGAGGTTGTGTCCCCGATTTAAGGTTAAACCCTGACAACCAGCCTCCCAATTCAAACAAAAGGCATCCCGAAGGTCTTCACACACAAAGAATGCAGAGCGCATTTCAAGATAGCTCACCTTCAGTGCTTAATTTGTAAATCGGGAGGTGCCGGAACAAAAAGTGAGCTTGAGAGAGGGGTTACCTGGGGGGCTCTGAGGTACCGAAACACATGAAAAAACGACTTTATAAAGTATTTCCTGGATATCATTCCATGTGTGTAGTGGCATAGAGCAATAGAGTAGAGGCGTTTGCAGAAGTTGCACACATGGGGAATATTATTAGTCTATAGGCTCCGGGAAATATCTAAGTCATGCAGTTCTACGTCATTTTACATGACTGGAGACTTGGCAGAATCTTTTTAAGACAGCACAAAATATTGAAATGACAGGCTACTTTGACACTGACAAACTGAGAATCTGAGATCAATAAAAACAACCTTGTCTTGAATCCATTAATAGCCTGGGCCTAGGTGTGAGGAGACACACATATTGTACAATATGAGTAGGAAATTATAGGCCTAAAAAAGCTTTCCAGTTTCACTGACTCTCTCAATGATGCACAGCTTACTCACCGGCGATGACCAATGCACTCGTGCCAAAAGCCTACTTTGCACCTGTAAAACTTTTCCCTGTAAATTTACAGTATTATACTGGCGCCAGGATTGCCAGCTTAAAACTGAAATGTTGCTTTACAGTGGAGATGCTGTAGTATATTTTATAGCACTATTTTCCTTACTGTAAAACATATTAAAGCATACAGCATCCCTGCTGTAAATGTATGTTTTACAGTAAGAAAAATAGTACTGTGAAATATATACTGAACAAAAATATAAATGCAACATGCAACAATTTCATTGATTTTACTGAGTTACAGTTCATATGATGAAATCAGTCAATTGAAATAAATTGATTAGGCCCTAATCTATGGATTTCACATGACTGGGAATACACATATGCATTTGTTGGTCACAGATACCTTAAAAAAATGGGTCTCACAATGGGCCTCGTTCTCGTCACTGTATTTTTGGGCATTCAAATTGCCATTGATAAAATGCAATTGTGTTCGTTGTCCATAGCTTATGCCTGCCCATACCATAACCCCACTGCCACCATGGGGCACTCTGGCAAATCGCCCGCCCACACGACGCCATACACAAGGTCTGTGGTTGTGAGGCCGGTTCGACATACTGTCAAATTCTCTAAAACGACATTATGTTAAAGAAATTAACATTCAGTTCTCTGGCAACAGCTCTGGTGGACATTGCTGCATTCAGCATGCCAATTGCATGCTTCCTCAAAACTTGAGACATCTGTGGCGTTGTGTTGTGTGACAAAACGGCACATTTTAGAGTGGCCTTTTATTGTCCCCAGCACAAGGTGCAACTGTGCAATGATCTTGCTGTTTAGTCAGCTTCTTGATATACCACACCTGTCAGGTGGATGGATTAACTTGGCAAAGGAGAAATGCTCACTAACAGGGATGTAAACCAATTTGTGCACACAATTTGAGAGAAATAAGCTTTTTGTGCATATGGAACATTTCTGGGATCTTCTTTCAGCTCATGAAACATGGGACCAACACTTTACATGTTGTGTTTATATAATTAACAACATAATTGGCAATAGAAGTAACAACAGTTAACACATGTTTCCAAATAACACTAATTTAATAACTATTTTGTGTGTGGGGTTATAAGGGCACAGGGCAAGACCCAGATGCAGATGAGTCTTTGATATTTATTGTAATCCAAAAGGGTAGGCAAGAGAATGGTCGTGGACAGGCAAAAGGTCAAAACCAGTTCAGAGTCCATGAGGTAGAGTGGCAGGCAGGCTTGAGGTCAAGTCCAGAAACAGGCAAGGGTCAAAACGGGGAGGACTAGCAAAACGAGAATAGAAAAGCAGGAGCACGGGAAAAACAAGCTGATTGCCTTGACTAAACATACAAGACAAACTGGCACAGAGAGACAGGAAACACAGGGATAAATACACCAGGGAAAACAAGTGACACCTGGAGGGGGTGGAGACAATCACAAGGACAGGTGAAACAGATCAGAGCGTGAGAGAGAGAAAGAGATAGAAAAATAACGAGTAGAATGAGAGACAGAGAGCACCAGGGATGTTACACTATAGGTAAAAAGACAGGTAACAAGGGACATATCTAGTTGGTGTCGTGTACAGTATGCTAGCCTATTAGCCACGCTATGACTGACTTGTGATCATTGCCCTTGCTAGTTTTATTGTATTTACATTCCCAGCCCTACCTACATTCGTCCGTTTTTGTCCAGAATATTGAGTCATTGAAATTGAAACAGAGGCAGCAAACAATGTACCAGGCTAGCTGTGACTTTCAACCTTAGAGCAATGTTTTTTGGACTACCAAGAAATGTATTGGTGAATTATATTAATCATGCATTGAACTGCATCCATCTATTCTGCCAACAATGCCTTAGTGTATGGCATGGTACGTTGAGTCAAATAGATCCTATTTTTTAAACCCTCTTATAAAGATGGTTTTGTAGCATAAACTGGTAACTTGATATTTTTGACTGATGATTGCAGATATGAAACAGTGGTGAAATGTTTTTTGCAATGGAAAGTAATAGCTGTACATTTCAATTGGAAAATGCTTCATGGTTGTGTTTTGCATTATGATTGGGACCTACTGGCTTATTATGTCTGAGTTTAGGGACTGCTTATCTTTTGCGTTGTCGACTAAAGGAGGAAAACTATGCTCAGAATCTTGGGAGTTCCACCAAAGTGTTATGAAATGTAATATTTGAAATGGTATATTACGGTCTTAATGTTGCTGGACCCCAGGAAGAGTAGCTGCTGCCTTGGCATCCTTAATAAAGACAAACATAATGCTGTGTGAGACTGTCGTTGCATTGGCCCTATGCAGTGGTGTAGTCGTGCCTGGAGATGTGGATATACTCAGATTTGGCCAAAGAAAACCCTGCACGCTCAGCGAAGGAAAGGCACCCTGTGTGAGCTTTATAGATTCAAATTCACACTTTCTATAGAGAAAATACAAATGTGATGATCTAAGTCCACAACAATGCTTGAACCACATAAATCTGATTGGGTGGACCTGTCAGTCCACCCAGGCCCATTCATGTCTACGCCCCTGATGCAAACACATGATGACAAATGCGTGTCACAAATAGCCTATTAACCAACACTTCGGACTAAACTTCTTCAATTCCTGGTTTGCATACCCATTGTTGCCTTAATTAGCATTTACTGGTAAGTTGAAATGTCCCCACGCGCTCTGGCAGCTTTCATGGCTGGGATCAGTTCTTTCCTCTTCTGGCGCACAGCTTCAGGATAGTCCTCGTTGAGGAAGATATACAATCCTCTCAAGTTCTTGGCTCTTTCCAGAACAGCTACCTTGTCCTTGAACCTCAGGAACTTGACTATCGGCCTGGGCCGGTGGTAGGGTCTCCAGTTTGTCATGGTAGCTAGGAACGTAGATTCCGCCTTGCAGTTCCACACAGGGCAGGTCACAGGGAAGATTGAAAACAACAAACGGCAGGGATCTAGACAGCCACAAACTCGGGACAATCCGCAGTCCCAGACAGAATGGCTAACCATGTCACGGGCTGTGTTCAACCCCACAAAATCTTGCTAGCTTGATATGCAGCTAGCTAGCATCTAGGCTAGCTGCAATGCCGAATAGTTCCTCAGACCCGTCCTTGGTCATCTGGATCATTGGACAAAGACTAGCAGTCCCAACAACTGATGCCAACTGTGTCACGGGATACCAACTAAGAAATTATCTAGCTACTAAGAACTTCCCAACACACTTTCAAAACAACAAACTTTTTAAACAACAAAACAGGTTTTCCTCATTCTGCATTCAAAAGGAAGTGACGTTTTATAACATGTCAAGGTAGGGGTGGTATACAGAAGATAACTGAAGGAACAGAGTTGTCACGCCCTGGCCTTAGTATTCTTTGTTTTCTTTATTATTTTAGTCAGGTCAGGGTGTGACATGGGAAATGTATGTGTTTTTGTATTGTCTAGGGGTTTTGTATGGTTAATGGGTCAGTGTCTTGTTTAGGTGTTTGTATGTCTATGGCTGCCTAGATTGGTTCTCAATTAGAGGCAGCTGTGGTTCATTGTCTCTGATTGAGAGCCATATTTAAGGCAGTCATAGGCATTGGGGTTTTGTGGGTAATTGTCTATGTTGTACGTTTGTAGCTTGTGTGTGCACTTACGTCTATAGCTTCACGATCGTTTGTTGTTTTGTTTCAGTTTGTTAAAGTGTTCGTTGCGTGTTTTTCCCTTCTCAAATAAAAGAGAATGTATTTTGCACACGCTGCGCCTTGGTCCACTCTCTCTCAGCAAGACGATCGTGACAAGAGTGCTAGATAAATGGTCTAGTAATCAAGGTAGTAATGAAGTACAGGTGTGACTGATGATGGTGCGCAGGTGTGTGTAATAATGGCTGTCAGGCCTGTGTAATCATGGGATGCCAGGACTGGTGGTTAGTAGACCAGTGACGTAGAGCGCCAGAGGCAGGTGAGCGGGAGAAGACGTGACAAGGTTAATGAAAGTTCACAGAAGTAGGAGATTAAGGGTCCCAAATGGCGTTAAAGTATTTTTTCTAGCCAGCCAACTATGTTTTAGGTAGATAAGTGATAATCCACTGATGTATCATCTTATTATGAAGTCATTTTTATGCATATCAACCATGACCACTGATTTGACCTATGCAGATACTTCACTCAGCCTTTGTATGACCTTAAACGATGATATGGGTAATACAAAGGCAAAGTGCAGTATCTACAATTTAAATGTGTTTATCCAACTTTCTTGTTGTTTTTTTGTTTGATGGAAAACAGTTTGAGAGTTCTAACTACATTCCAACTGTATTTAATGGTTTTATATAGTTATGTTTTCATGTTTTGAATGTTGTATTTTAATAATCCTCAAACTTTTTTTGCGCCATAAGTTAAGGACTATTTCATCAAGCAGAATGTTTATGTTAAAACAGTAAAAAAAATATCTTAATTCGAAATCTGTTTATCCAACTTTCTTGTTCTTTTTCCGTTTGATTTTGTATGGGAATTTATTTGACTGATATGCATAAACAATTACTTCATAATAAGATAATACATTATCACTTATCTACCTACAACATATTTGGATGGACAGCAAATCAACTTTAAAGCCGTTTTTCTGTGATTCACTGTTTGTGTAGTTACTGCTCTTTGCCTTTGTATCACAGAGCGGGTACCTGCAGTCAAAACACAGTGGAACAAAACCAAAGTGCAGTACATTCAGTTACTGCTGTTTGCCTGGCTTTTCACTTGGATTTTGTAGTTACTGCAAATATCACACTCCATTTTCAATGAAATGAAACATAATTGAACCAGGACACTTTGTCACAAGATAAAACATATTCCATAAAGCCTGATTTCAGTCTTAAATATGTTGTTTTTGCAAAAGTGTAGTTACTGCATTGTGCCTTTGTAGGGCAGTATAGTACAGTACTGTACAGTAGAGTTTAGTACAGTATAGCACACTAGAGTACAGTATAATGTACTGTACTTTACGTAACTATATGTTCTGTACTGAACTCTACTCTGCTCTGCTGTGCTGTACTGTGCTCAACTGTGATGTCCAAACTTGTGAAACATGGACATCTATGATTGTTCAGATTTGGTCCGATCTGTACCAACCACATTTGGTCTTGTTTGGGAGGGAGTTCATTGGAATAATAGCCAACGTGTTGAATAATACCCAAACATGCCAAGGAGGATATTGTGCTTTTCTACCTTCGTGTACCTATTCAGGATGCATCACAATGAATACATCGCATATCCATAATTATGCATTTCTGTATAGTACATATCAGGGATACAGGATGTCAGCATGTTACCGTCATTCTGTTATCAGGTGTTAATCCACTTCACTTACTGTAGCTCAAAATGCAAAAGAGATTTTTCCGAACTCCAGGTGTCATTATAATTAAGTGATAATGCCCGTGAAGCCAGTGTTTGGAGGATATATTGGCCATGGGGCATTAGCACATTCATACAGTGGGTTACCAACATATTCAAATAATGATTGACATATGTTCATTACAAATGTTATTTTGATGAATTGATTCATACTATTACATCCTTCCACAAGATATAGTCCCAACACAAATCTAGGGTTGCTACCCAAGCCGGCTAGTCGTTCGTTCTATCGGTTCGGTTGCTAGAGACGTGACCCAGTTGTTCAGTCTTTTTGTTCTGTATCTACATTCGTTCTAAATGTTCCATTGCCGTACTGGCTGGCAACGTTCTTATCCCTGGCTTGCTAGCTAGCCAACTACGGGTAAATTACAGTCAAGTCAAAAAGTGCAGCCAGAATAACAGCAAAGTAGCTGCATTTGCAATTGTTTAAGCTGTTTACTAGTGACATTTATTTGGATACATCCATAACAATGAGCTAATGAGTTACGATTTCGCCCGACATAGAACATTTGCTCACTCGTCAGGACACTGTTGTTCAAAGGAGCTAGCCAACAACACAGCTAACACAATCACTTCAAACTGAAGCTGGAAAGACTGCAAACTAGCTGTACTTAGTTTTGTTTTACCCTTTTTCAACTGACATTCCATAAAAATTATGCCAGCTGATTCATGATTTCGAACTGGCTGAGAAGCGCTTCCTGCATGTCTGTCTGTCTCGTTCCCCGACACTTTCATTACTATGGGACAGCTGGAGATCGAATTTGAATATTGAAACAGTGTTGCAAATGTCAGAGAGGTTTAGGTTTATACAAAGGTTTATACAAATCTCCGCTGTTAAAAACAAAATGTTAGTCTAAAAGAAATGTGAGATAATCCTTAGTTATGATACCCTCTTCCCTCCCTATTCCCTTCCCAACCGTCAAATGGTTGTAACTGTTGCTGTTGACACTGATCTTGTTGCTCTCTCTGCCCCGTACATAAACCATTACACATTACCCCATATCTCTATTGTAGGCATGTCAAACACAATCAGCGCACGGGTCATATTGAGAGAACACAACGAATTGGTAGGCCAGAAATGGCCTATTAAGTTTGTTTTTACAAAATAAACATGCATACAACTGTCTGCGACCCAAACTGGCCATTGTTTACTTATAAAAAAATATGGCCCTTTATAATGTCGATACAGCATTGCGTGTAGGATTCTCTATAATCAAAAATGATTTAATAACTCCAATAACTAAAACGTAGAGAGGTGCACTTGTCACGCCCTGACCATAGAGAGATGTTTATTCTCTATGTTGGTTGGGGCGTGATAGTGTCTAGGGTGGGTAATCTAGGTGAATTGTATTTCTATGATGGCCTGATATGGTTCCCAATCAGAGGCAGCTGTTTATCGTTGTCTCTGATTGGGGATCATATTTAGGCAGCCATTTCCCCATTCTGCTTTGTGGGATCTTGCCTACAGATAGTTGCCTGTGTGCACGCCAGTAGCGGTTCATTTGTGCTTTATTGTTTCGTTTGTGCTTTATTGTTTCGTTCGGGTGGTTTGTATTTATTAAAATATGTGGAACTCTACGCACGCTGCGCCTTGGTCCAATCATTATGACAAATGTGACAACACTGCATGGCTCATCAGCAGTTGAATGCGGCATTGCTGTAAGGTGCACTCAAAATCTCTTGCAGTTGAGTAGCCAGCCTAGACTTTTGCTCAAATGTTGCTGTAATATTCCTACATGTTTCTCCTTTTAATGGTGTTTTGTTGCAGGTTATTTCAGTTTTTGCAACATTTTAGTAGCTTAGGTAGGACTGTGGCATATGTCAGTAGTAGCCTACACTTTCTATCCACTGCGCTATAAACAGGACACACAAGCAGCGTAATTGCTGTTGAATTCACCAATGTGAGCATATCAGGCTGTCATTTCATAAAGTAGGCTAGATGACTCAACTGACTCATTTATACTTGCATGTGTGTCCTTTAAATAGTAATTTATGCCCACGTGTGAATCCTTTATATTATAACTCAATGACAACCAAGATTACATTTTCTGTCGGCTACTGCTACTGTTACATCAATGTCACATTGGAGCCCAAAATGTGGCATGGACATTTAGCCTACAACAAGTTTAAACTTTCGGTCTGGTAGAAGGTTGTTCAGTGATGATATGATACAGGGCACTGGCTGGCTCATGTTTGTGTGGGTCTGTGAGGAGGGGTGTGTGTGTGTGGCAATGCACTGCCGTTTGGCGTGCAGCATGTTGGAAGTGCTTGATGTGACTTGTAGTGCAGTGCATCGCGGGCGGTATGGAAGCAGGCCAAAATTAAGATAGAAATCTGCGGGTATTGTGTTTGACACATGCTCTACTGTATCTCTACTGAGCATCTCTAATAAGTAGTCTGATTATCATAGAGACAATGATCCCCTAATGATGCCCAGCTAACGAGTGTTCACTAACCTGATAACCCTACGGAACCAAAGTTTTACACATCGTTTAAAAGCATTCTCTGTTTCCCTCTCTGATTCTATCTCCTTTATTAGCCAGAGGAACGGAATTGTGTTTCCCATGCAATTATTTTCACTGGCCCCACCAATGGAGTGAGAGTATGAGGTATCACAGATTTATTTGTTTCTATGCTGGTTGTGTGTGTGTGTGCTAGAGTATTATTTTTCCACAGCATGTATGTTTAGGGTGATGGAGCTGGGGGAGGTGGAAGTCCCCTTATGTGGGTGGGAGGTGTATCTCTCTCTCTCGCTTTCTCTCCCCTTACCAATCTGAGTCATCTCTGCTATTCAGGGTGGGAATGGAGAGAAGAATGGAGGTCTGGACCAGGATTAGCTCAGCTCTGTGTGGTGGAGATCCCAGCACTGCAGCCCGACGGCTGGATACAGTCAGGCTCGTCTACTGCTCTCCTTCTGGAGCTCAGGACTTGTCCGTTAATGTAAACACCATCAATGTGTTTGTCCTCCTCAATCCCTCAGATGTCACACCCTGATCTGTTTCACCTGTTTTTGTGCTTGTCTCCACCCCCCTCCAGGTGTCACCCATTATTCCCAGTGTATTTATACTCCGGCTCCCCTCAATTGTCTCGGGCAGAGGGTATGGCTGTCTACACGGGACCTTCCCGTAAACTCCCCCCCCCGTTTTTTTGGTCCTTTCCCCATCTCTAAAGTGTTTAGTCCCACTGCTGTTCGTCTTCTGTTGCCCCGTACCCTCCGTATACATCCCACTTTTCATGTGTTCAAGATTAAGCCCTTGTCTCCTGTTTCCAGGCCCACCCCTCCTCCCCAGATCATCGATGGCCATCCGGCGTACACGGTGAGATGCCTCCTGAGTGTTCGACCACGGGGCAGGGGTTCCCAGTACCTGCTTGACTGGAAGGCTTATGGCCCGGAGGAGAGATGCTGGGTTCCTGCTAAAGACATCCTGGACCCGGCCCTCATCGCCGACTTTCACCGCCGGAAACCCGGTCAACCAGGTTTGCGCCCTGGAGGGGGTGGTACTGTCACACCCTGATCTGTTTCCCCTGTCTTTGTGCTTGTCTCCACCCCGATCCAGGTGTCGCCCATTATACCCAGTGTATTTATACCTGTGTTCTCTGTTTGTCTGTTGCCAGTTCATCTTGTCTTGTCAAGTCAACCAGCGTGTTTTTCCATGCTCCTGCTTTTTTCTAGTCTATGTTTTTCTAGTCTTCCCAGTTCTGACCTTTTGCCTGCACTGACACTGCGCCCGCCTGCCCTGTCCTCAAGCCTGCCTGCCGCCCTGTACCTTTTGGACTCTGACCTGGTTAATGAACTTCTGCCTGTCCTCGACCTGCCACTTGTCTGCCCCTTACTTTTTAATAAATATCAAAGACGCAAACCATCTGCCTCCTGTGTCTGCATCTGGGTCTCGCCCTGTGTTGTTATAACAGAACTATAAGGAGCAGAACTCAGCCCAGACAAGGCTTAAATCCTCTGTTTTCTTTTTTCTCCCCGGCACCATCTCTCTCCCTGTACAGAACAATTGTAATGTATTTTTCTTTCACTGTATTGTCCCTCCCCCCTCTTTCTCATATCTTTCCCTTGCTGTGTAAGATCACTATAGGTTTCCAATTTTCTCATACATTTTTTCTCATCCGCTCTGTGTATACCACTCTTCCAAGCTTTAGTGAGTCTAAGCTCTCCCTCCCCCCACTCCCTCCATCCCTCTCTTCTTCTCTCTCCCCATCACTGTCTCTGTCTACATTGGAGGATGAACCGCATTCAGGCCTTTCCGGTGTTACCCAACACTCTGAGAGACGTAGGGAATCTTCTCTCTGTCAGCTCTCCTGACAAATCAATGAGCAACGCTAGCCCACTAATTGAGTTGACTGTGTGTTTGTGATGTGGCTCAGGATCTAGTTTTTCTACGTTGTTAATGGCCCTGTTTCATGCCTCGGTATCTCTCCTTTCGCTCTCTTTAAAAGACAAATCCAATAATCCATCATCCGGAAAGACTTGTGTCGTGTTATATTTTTTATGATACACACACAATCACACAAACACATACTCACACTCAAACCAACACATAGACTTTTGGACCACTGAGGGAGGACCAAATTCACATTTTATACGTTTTCAATGTTGGTTTGCTGCATGTGAGAACTACAGGCTTTTTACTTTGGCGCATCAAGATACGGCCTTCAAGTTTTTGTGCATTTTGAGTTTGGTCCCCACCAAATTTAAGTTGATGGTCGTCCATATTCTCTCTCTCTCTCTCTCTACTCTCTTTCGCTCTCTGTCTCCTTCTCTCTCTTTGTATGAGAACAGATGTTTTCTGAGATTTTAGTTACATTTTTCACATCCTTGGTGCGTAAGCTTTTGTTTCAGAGGTTCAGAGAGTACTATTATGTCAGAGCTCTATACAAAGATTTTGAAGGACATTTGTGACTCGTTTCAGGAAACTAGGCGTATGTCGCGTGTCACTACTTCACAGGAGAGCCATTTGAACTTTTTTTTAAATCAAAATGCCTTCTGGAACATGTGAACTTTCATGTGCCCTAATATCAAACGTGTATGCCATCTGTAAATACGAATAAAATTGTTAAATTACGAGCCTATTTGGTTTAGCCACAGAAAAAGTCAGGAACCTTCCCACTAGCCATGATTGGCTGAGATAATGGGTGGTAGGCTGGACATGCCGAGAAATTAGTTCGGATTGGTCTGCCATGTAGCACGCTTCTGTCTATAACATGAGCTGGTCAGTATGTGTAGGTAATCCTTCAAAACACAACTTAAAAAAAAAAAAAGATTTCAAACAGTTGAACCGAG
The DNA here is from genome assembly GCF_002910315.2 of Salvelinus sp. IW2-2015. Classification (NCBI taxonomy): domain Eukaryota; kingdom Metazoa; phylum Chordata; class Actinopteri; order Salmoniformes; family Salmonidae; genus Salvelinus; species Salvelinus sp. IW2-2015. Next base: position 129,993 of record NW_019957540.1, on the reverse strand, counting down.
TTTTGAAATCCGATGGAATTAGAGTATGATACCTTAGGAGATGGAGAAAATTCCACTGCTAGCTAGCTAACATTGAGCCTAGTAGTTGGTTAGTTACCTGCAGATTCATGTAGGGTAGTAACGTTATGAGTTTCGATTGTGGTTAATTGTTTAGCTATCTAGCTAGCTACATGTCTAGACAAAAGACTCCACTATGCAAGTAACCATTTCAATAGAATATTCAAGATGTCACTGCGACAACTGTCGATAGACGTAGCTGGTAAATTTGCTCTGGCTATCTACTCCGATTTCAGAGCACTCTCGTTTGAGTGTGCCAGAGAATAACTGACAAATTTACGAACGCTCAACATCTGTTGGATATGTCCGGTGTCAGTAAACGTTGACAAAAAAGCATAATTACATTTTTGCCAGCAGCACTGTTACAGTCACCAACGCTCTGGATAACATAAAAACAGCCTAACTAGCTCTGCCAGGGTGAGTAAAATGGTGTGAACTGTTCTCTCATTTGTGTCTGGAAGTAGCTAGCCAACGTTAGCTAGTTAGCTGTGGTGCTTGACTGCTGATGTTAGGTCAGAAGTCTTGGATCAACCCTACTCCTCGGCCAGAGCGTCCAGGGTTCGCTCTGAACGCTCCGAGACACGCTTTGAGTTTACGAATGCCAAGAGCGAACTCTGTCACTCCAGATTGAGTTTACGAACACTACGAACACGTAGTATAAACAAGCCTTTTAGTCTTGAAATCTTTGGGTGTTTAGTACATGGCCTCACATGTGAATCCTTAAAGAGATGGGTGGGGCTAAGGCTTAAGAGGGTGTGAACAATATTGAATGGGTGGAGACAAAGAAGAGCTCTCCAGTAGGTTTACCAAACATTCAAGGGCCATTTTCTCAAAAGTGAGTTTATCAACTTTCACAGCACAATTACTTTCCCATTCTTCCTCAACAAGAGTGTATGCTATTCAATTTTCTAGCTCTGAGTCTGTACTTTTATCCAAAGTAAAAAACACCATTTAAAATGGTGCTACATAAGACCATAAGATGGTCACATTTTATTCTTAACCATTATTCTTATTCTTTTCCATTTTTGTTGAGTTATTATTATTCGATGTGTAACAGGCATAGAGTATTGGGCCAGCAGTTAGTGTATGGACCCTGTTTGGGACAGTATGGACAATGACCCTCACCCCCCTAAATTCTGTTTTCTTCTCTCCTACAGTGTGACTATATTGATATCTCCTTCAGTTTGATAAAAATTTAAACTGAAAAACCTTATTTACATAATTATTCGGACCCTTTGCTATGAGACTCGACATTGAGCTAAGGTGCATCCTGTTTCCATTGATCATCCTTGATGTTTCTACAACTTGAATGGAGTCCACCTGTGGTAAATTCAATTGATTGGACATGATTTGGAAATATAAGGTCCCACAGTTGACTGTGTACAGTACGTCAGAGCAAAAACCAAGCCATGAGGTCGAAGGAATTGTCCGTAGAGCTCTGAAACAGGATTGTGTCGAGGCACAGATCTGGGGAAGGGTTTCCAAAAAATATCTGCAGCATTGAAGGTCCCCGAGAACACAGTGGCCTCCATGTTTGGAACCACCAAGACTCTTCTTAGAGCTGGCTGCCCGGCCAAACTGAGCAATCGAGGGAGAAGGGCCTTGGTCAGGGAGGTGACCAAGAACCTGATGGTCACTCTGACAGACCTCTATAGTTCCTCTGTGGAGATGGGAGAACCTTCCAGAAGGACAACCATCTCTGCAGCACTCCACCAATCAGGCCTTTATGGTAGAGTGTCCAGACAGAAGCCACTCCTCAGTAAAAGGCACATGACAGCTCGCTTGGAGTTTGCCAAAAGGCACCTAAAGACTCTCAGACCATGAGAAACAAGAGTCTCAGGTCTGACTAAACCAAGATTTGAACTCTTAGAGCTGAATGCCAAGCAACACGTCTGGAGGAAACCTGGCACCATCCCTACGGTGAAGCATGGTGTGGCATCATCATGCTGTGGGGATGTTTTTCAGCAGCAGGGACTGAGAGACTAGTCAGGATCGAGGGAAAGATGAAAGGAGCAAATTACAGAGAGATACTTGTTGAAAACTTACTCCAGAGCGCTCAGGGCCTCAGACTGGGGCGATGGTTCACCTTCCAACAGGACAATGACCCTAAGCACACAGCCAAAACCATGCAAGAGTGGCTTCGGGACAAGTCTCTGAATATCCTTGAGATGCCCAGCCAGAGCCTGGACTTGAACCCGATTGAACATCTCTGGAGAGACCTGAAAATAACAGTGCAGCAATGCTCCCCATCCTCTGCACTCTGCACTTTGTTGATGCGCCTTTGGCAGCGATTACAGCATCGAGTCTTCTTGGGTATGACGCTACAAGCTTGGCACACCTGTATTTTGGGAGTTTCTCCCATTCTTCTCTGCAGATCCTCTCAAGCTCTGTCAGGTTGGATGGGGAGCATTGCTGCACTGCTATTTTCAGGTCTCTCCAGAGATGTTTGATCGGGTTCAAGTCCGGGCTCTGGCTGTGCATCTCAAGGGCATTCAGAGACTTGTCCCAAAGCCACTCCTGTGTTGTATTGGCTGTGTGCTTAGGGTCATTGTTCTGTTGTAAGATGAACCATCGCCCCAGTCTGAGGTCCTGAGCGCTCTGGAGCAGGTTTTCATCAAGGATCTCTCTGTACTTAGCTACTTTCATCTTTCCCTCGATCCTGAGTAGTCTCCCAGTCCCTGCCGCTGAAAAACATCCCCACAGCATGATGCTGCCACCACCATGCTTCACCATAGGGATTGTGCCAGGTTTCCTCCAGACGTGATGCTTGGCATTCAGGCCAAAGAGTCCAATCTTGGTTTCATCAGACCATAGAATCTTGTTTCTCATGGTGTGACATTCCTTTAGGTGCCTTTTGGCAAACTCCAAGCGGGCTGTCATGTGCCTTTTACTGAGGAGTGGCTTCTGTCTGGACACTCTACCATACTAGCCTGCTTAGTGGAGTGCTGCAGAGATGGTTGTCCTTCTGGAAGGTTCTCCCATCTCGACAGAGGAACTCGTGAGCTCTGTCAGAGTGATCATCGGGTTCTTGGTCACCTCACTCACCAAGGCCCTTCTCCCCTGATTGCTCAGTTTGGTCTGGCAGCCAGTTGTAGAAAGAGTCTTGATGGTGTCCAAACTTCTTCCATTTAAGAATGATCGAGGCGATTGTGTTCTTGGGGACCTTCAATGCTGCAGATATTTTTTGGTACCCTTCCCCAGATCTGTGCCTCGACACAATCCTATCTCGGAGCTCTACGGACAATTCCTTCGACCTCATGGTCTGGTTTTTGCTCTGACATGCACTATCAACTGTAGGGCCTTATATAGACAGGTGTGTGCCTTTCCAAATCATGTCCAATCAATTGAATTTACCACAGGTGTTGGTAAATTCAAGTTGTAGAAACATCTCAAGGATGAGCAATGGAAACAGGATGCACCTGAGCTATTTTTCGAGTCTCATAGCAAAGGGTCTGAATACTTATGTAGATAAGGTATTTCTGTTATAAATGTTATAAATTTGCAAACATTTCAAAAAATCTGTTTTCTCTTTGTAATTATGGGGTATTGTGTGTAGATTGATGATGAAAAAATTGTATTTAATCAATTTTTTAATAAGGCTGTCACATAACAAAATGTGGAAAAAGGGAAGGGGTCTGAATCCTTTCCAAATGCACTGTATTTCGATCTAGCTTATAATCATCTGTCTCTCTCCCTCTCGCTCTCATCACAGTGCTGTGCATCTGTTATCACGTGAAAACGTCCCACACACATACCCATTAGGAGAATAATGAGCGCACACACACACACTCCCCAGTGTCAGTGCCATCTGAGGAGGTGTTGTATAACATGTAATTACAGGTCTTTCCATCTAGATAACGGGCTGACAGAACACACTGATGACAGACAGCAGAAACCAGAAGATTTCCTCTGATCATATCTGGGAATAGTCACTCAGCACAGAGAATTTTACACACATACCCGAGTGAACGCACACACATACATGAATGTGCGTACGCACGCACGCACGCACGCACGCACGCACGCACGCACGCACGCACGCACGCACGCACACACACACACGCACGCGTGCGCATGCAGACACATATACTACACACACACCGGAAAAAGGCATACATATGCGAGCACACGCAGGCACACATACACCTCTGGGATATTCCCTCCAGTTGTTATCAATGGAGCATTCCTCTCTACTGTGTGACTCCCACAACCCAGTCACTAGATCACTGTCAGATTAACCCGTTTCCTGGTTCCCCATGGACGCCCCATGGGTGCTGAGCCCCAGTGTGTGTGCGAGAGAGAGAGAGTGCGAATGTGTGTGTACGTACCTCTATATGTGTGTGTGTGTGTGTGTGTGTAATGGCAGGGAACACAGTGATTAGCACTGGGCGCACGGTAGCGGTTGCCCCTGGTGCTGACACTAGTCATAGGGGAGCGCTGAGCCATGTAAGCACCTGCTTTATCCCCTCCCAGCGAGATGCCAGGATAAAGACATAAAGTAGAACACACACACACACACACACACAGTCTCTCTTCATTCTCTCTCTTTCTCTCTCTCTTTCACACAAACACACACACATTTTATCTTTCCTCTTTCTCTCCCTCTCGTACACACACACCTAGGCTGTTACCGCTGCAACTGGAGATATTTAGGCTGCTTGGCGCCATGCCAATCAGAAAAGACACATTGGGCCTTCCCGGAATATATCACTCACATCCTCCTTGACCCACACAGGCTGCTAAGGCTCTGCTGGGCTGGAACCAGTTAGCCATAAACGGACAGTAGGGCTCTGCTGGGCCAGAACTATGGGACTTAAATTGGCCCTTGCTCAGGACTAGGGGCAACCCAGCTCCGGATCTAGTCCATGTTGTTCTTTTGGATCAGAACCAACAAGTGCTTGGCTTGGGTATGCGTCAATCTTTGGCTTGTCCCACAAGTGTGTATGTGTGAGAGAGAGAGTGTGAGTGTGTCTGTGTGCGCGCACTTGTGTGCATGCACGCTAGTGTAATACTGTAATACATACATCACAGGATACAAAAGATAAGACAACAGGCCCAGTTGTGGTGGCTCTGAACAGTAGGTTTACAGTGGGGGAGCCACAATGGATTCATAGCTTCTGTCTGTTCCACAGACAGACTGAATGCAACAGAGGCAACTGAAACACAAAAAAACACATCTCAAATGGCCCAACATTTACTGCCAAGTTCCTTTGAGATGTAATCCTAGTGTAAACCGTCTTTATTTATTCAGAAATGTTCTGTTGCTTTCGGATATGTTTTCTAAACGATCTGTATCCTAATAACCAGTGAGAGAGGTCCATTGATGTAGAGAAAGTACTGAAAAGGCATTTCTTTGTGTGTGAAAGAAACAGATGCTTTTGATGTTCTTTGTCCACGATAGTGTTGAAGTTATATCTTACTTACGCTTACTTTCTGAATGACATTGAGGTCTGTTTCATTTTACAGTTTAAATTGCATTTTACAGCCTGGTATCAGTTTATATGTACCACATTTTTGACGTTTTTGCAAAAAGGTATGAATCACAACTGTTTGTGCCATTCTGACTGGAGGCTCCAGTAGAATCGCTGTGGCTCAGCGACATCCTGAGTTCCAGGATGTTATGTATCTGACACAGAGAGGGCCGGATCTCTCATGTGTCACAGAGCTGTCGCCACACAATTGATACAGCCCAGATTATCAACAAATACTAAGAGTTCAGCCATTCAGAATGAGTCAAGTCAATGAATCTGATCTGCCATTGAATTTCTTACTATACTCTGATAGATGTTGATCCATTGGTGAATGATCTACAAAGGGAAATTAGTTACTAACTGTACTATATAGATGTAACCCAGTAAACACAAAACGTTGTAAAGACTTTTCAAAGTGATCAAATCAAATCAAAATCAAATCAAATTGTAATTGTCACATGCGCCGAATACAACAGAATACAACCTTACAGTGAAATGCTTACTTAACCCTTAACCAACAATGCAGTTTTAAGAAAAATTGATTAAAAAAAATAAGAAATTAAAGGAACAAGTAGTTAAAGAGCAGCAGTAAAATAACAATAGCGATGCTATATACAGGGGGTACCGGTATAGAGTCAATGTGCAGGGACACCGGTTAGTCGAGGTAATTGAGGTAATATGTACATGTAGGTAGAGTTATTAAAGTGACTATGCATAGATAATAACAGAGAGTAGCAGCAGCGTAAAAGGGTGCGGGGGGGGAAATGCAAATAGTTTGGGTAGCCATTTGATTAGATGTTCAGGAGCCTTATGGCTTGGGGCTGGAAGCTGTTTAGAAGCCTCTTGGACCTAGACTTGGCGCTCCGGTACCGCTTGCCATGCGGTAGCAGAGAGCACAGTCTATGACTAGGGTGGCTGGAGTCTTTGAACATTTTTAGGGCCTTCCTCTGATACCACCTGGTATAGATGTCCTGGATGGCAGGAAGCTTGGCTCCAGTGATGTACTGGGCCGTTCGCACTACCCTTTATAGTGCCTTGTGGTCGGATGCCGAGCAGTTGCCATATCAGGCAGAATGTTCTCGATGGTGCAGATGTGAAACCTTTTGAGGACCTGAGGACCCATGACAAATCTTTTCAGTCTTCTAAGGGGGAATGGGTTTTGTCGTGCCCTCTTCACGACTATCTTGGTGTGCTTGGACCATGTTAGTTTGTTTGTGATGTGGACACCAAGTAACTTGAAACTCTCAACGTGCTCCACTACTGCCCCGTCGATGAGAGTGGGGGCATGCTCGGTCCTCCTTTTCCTGTAGTTCACATCTCCTTTGTCTTGATCACGTTGAGGGAGAGGTTGTTGTACTGGCACCACACGGTCATGAGTGAACAGGGAGTACAGGATGGGACTGAGCACGCACCCCTGAGGGGCCCTTGTGTTAAGGATCAGCATGGCGGATGTGTTGTTACCTACCCTTACCACCTGGGGGTGACCCGTCAGGAAGTCCAGGATCCAGTTGCAGAGGGAGGTGTTTAGTCCCTTCCTCTGATACCACCTGGTATAGATGTCATGGATGGCAGGAAGCTTGGCTCCAGTGATGTACTTAGTGATGAGCTTTCAGGGCACTATGGTGTTGAACGCTGAGCTATTGTCAATGAATAGCATTCTCACATAGGTGTTATTTTTGTCCAGGTGTGAAAGGGCAGTGTGGATTGCAATAGAGATTGCATCATCTGTGGATCTGTTGGGGCAGTATGCAAATTGGAGTGGTTCTAGGGTTTCTGGGATAATGGTGTTGATGTGAGCCATGACCAGCCTTTCAAAGCACTTCATGGCTACCGAGGTGATTACTACTGGGCGGTAGCCATTTATGCAGGTTACCTTCATGTTCTTGGGCACAGGGACTAGGGTGGTCTGCTTAAAACATGTTGGTATTACAGACTCAGACAGGGAGAGTTTGAAAATGTCAGTGAAGACACTTGCCATTTGGTCAGCGCAAGCTCGGAGTACACGTCCTGGTAATCCGTCTGGCCCTGCGGCCTTGTGAATGTTGACCTGTTTAAAGGTCTTACTCACATCGGCTATGGAGAGCGTGATCACACAGTCGTCCGGAACAGCTGATGCTCTCATGCATGTTTCAGTGTTACGTGCCCCGAAGCGAGCATGAAGGTAATTTAGCTCATCTGGTATGCTCGTGTCACTGGGAAGCTCATTTAACATGCTGGTAGAAATTAGGTGAAACAGATTTAAGTTTCCCTGCATTAAAGTCCCTGGCCAGTAGGAGCCCCGCCTCTGGATGAGAGTTTTCCTGTTTGCTTATGGCCATATACAGCTCATTGATTGTGGTCCTAGTGCCAGCATCGGTTTGTGGGTGTAAATAGACATCTACGAAGAATATAGATGAAAACTCTCTTGGTAGATAGTGTGGCTAACTCAGGCGAGCAAAACCTCGAGATTTCCTTAGATATCATGCACCAGCTGTTGTTTACGAATACATTTACATTTAAGTCATTTAGCAGACGCTCTTATCCAGAGCGACTTACAAATTGGAAAGTTCATACATATTCATCCTGGTCCCCCCGTGGGGAATGAACCCACAACCCTGGCGTTGCAAGCGCCATGCTCTACCAACTGAGCCACACGGGACAAATATACATAGACCGCCACCCCTTGTCTTACCAGAGGCTGCTGTTCTATCCTGCTGATACAGTGTGTAACCCGACAGCTGTATGTTATTCATGTTGTTGTTTAGCCACGACTCGGTGAAACATAAGATATTACAGTTTTTAATGTACCGTTGGTAGGATATACGTGCTTGTAGTTCATCCACTTTATTATTCAGCGATTGTACGTTGGCCAATAGTACCGATGGCAAAGGCAGATTAGCCACTCGTTGCCGGATCCTTACGAGGCACCCCGATCTCCTTCTACGATATCTCCATCTTTTTCTCCTGCGAATGATGGGGATGATGGCCTCGTCGGGTGTCTGGAGTAAATCCCTCTCGTCTGACTCATGAAAGAAAAATGATTAGACCAGTTCAATGTAAGTAATCGCTGTTCTGATGTCCAGAAGCTCTTTTCGGTCATAAGAGACGGTAGCAGCAACATTATGTACAGCATAAGTTACAATTTCCGCAGTAGACGATAGCTCTATGTTCTCTCACTCTTACAGTTGAAGTCGGAAGTTTACATACACTTAGGTTAGAGTCATTAAAACTCGTTTTTCAACCACTCCACAAATTTCTTGTTAACAAACTATAGTTTTGGCAAGTTGGTTAGGACATCTACTTTGTGCATAACACAAGTCATTTTTCCAACAATTGTTTACAGACAGATTATTTCACTTATAATTGAATGTATCACAATTCCAGTGGTTCAGAAGTTTACATACACTAAGTTGACTGTGCCTTTAAAAAGCTTGGAAAATTCCAGAAAATTCCATCGTGGCTTTAAAAGCTTCTGATAGGCTAATTGACATAATTTGAGTCATTTGGAGGTGTACCTGTGGATGTATTTCAAGGCCTACGTTCAAACTCAGGGCCTCTTTGCTTGACATCATGGGAAAATCAAAAGAAATCAGCCAAAATTGTAGACCTCCACAAGTCTGGTTCATCCTTGGGAGCAATTTCCAAATGCCTAAAGGTACCATGTTCGTCTGTAAAAACAATAGTACGCAAGTATAAACACCATGGGACCACGCAGCTGTCATACAAGCTCAGGAAGGAGATGTGTTCTGTCTCCTAGAGATGAACATACTTTGGTGCGACAAGTGCAAATCAATCCCAAAGCAACAATCAAAGGACCTTGTGAAGATGCTGGAGGAAACAGGTACAAAAGTATCTATATCCACAGTAAAACGAGTCCTATATCGACATAACCTGAAATGCCGCTCAGCAAGGATGAAGCCACTGCTACAAAACCGTCATAAAAAAGCCAGACTACAGTTTGTAACTGCACATGGGGACAAAGATCGTACTTTTTGGAGAAATGTCCCCTGGTCTGATGAAACAAAATTAGAACTGTTTGGCCATAATGACCATCGTTATGTTTGGAGGAAAAATGGGGATGCTTGCAAGCCGAAGAACACCATCCCAACCGTGAAGCACGGGGGTGGCAACATCATGTTGTGGGGCTGCTTTGCTGCAGGAGGGTCTGGTGCAGTTCACAAAATAGATAGCATCATGAGGATGGACTATTATGTGGATATATTGAAGCATCATCTCAAGATATCATTTAGGAAGTTAAAGCTTGGTCGAAAATGGGTCTTCCAAATGGACAATGACCCCAAGCATACTTCCAAAGTTGTGGCAAAATGGCTTAAGGACAACAAAGTCAAGGTATTGGAGTGTCCATCACAAAGCCCTGACCTCAATCCTATAGAAAATGTGTGGGCAGAACTGAAAAAGCGTGTGCGAGCAAGGAGGCCTCCAACCCTGACTCATTTACACCAGCTCTATCAGGAGGAATGGGCCAAAATTCACCCAACTTATTGTGGAAGGCTACTCGAAACGTTTGACCCAAGTTACATTTTACATTTTAGTCATTTAGCAGACGCTCTTATCCAGAGCGACTTACAGTAGAGTGCATACATTTTATTACATTTTACATACTGAGACAAGGATATCCCTACCGGCCAAACCCTCCCTAACCCGGACGACGCTATGCCAATTGTGCGTCGCCCCACGGACCTCCCGGTTGCGGCCGGCTGCGACAGAGCCTAAGTTAAACAATTTAAAGGCAATGCTACCAAATACTAATTGAGTGTATGTAAACTTCTGACCCACTGGGAATGTGATGAAAGAAATAAAAGCTGAAATAAATCATTCTCTCTACTATTTTTCGGAAATTTCACGTTCTTAAAATAAAATGGTGATCCTAACTGACCTAAGACAGGGACTTTTTACTCAGATTAAATGTCAGGAATTGTGAAAAACTGAGTTGTATTTGGCTAAGGTGTATGTAAATTTCCAAATTCAACTGTATATGATCTCCCAAACACTGTAGTATGAGTCCATTATTTTTTAGATATCATTCCGTTGAATGATGTATCAATCTCCCTATCACAGATCCATGTTAAAATTCACTTCCTCATCCTATCAATCACTGATATTTGCATCAGCATCAGAGTTGTGTGTGTAATGGATGGAGGTTGGTAGGGATCAGTAGTGTCAGAGAGAGGCACTATTTCGCTGGTCTCTCTGTATCCCAGAAGGTCGCAGGCTCCCCTCTTCTCTTCCTTCTCTTCCTCATTTCCATTCCTGCTCTGAGGGGAGCATGGAACTAATATGGAAAATGAATGATCGCAGAGAGAGACATATTTCCTCCTTTAGTAGTACCACCTCATCCCTTATTTAACCTGTTTTCTATACAGTAGAATGCTTTACTTTCCAGTGGAATATGTGAATGTGTTGACTTGTAAAGCTAAAGCCAATATTTCTGTCATAACTTGTCATAATAAGCAAACAGGATTGTGGGCAGGGTGTGTGCTGTTCCTTGACAACATATGAAAAGCTGATGATTTGTCTGTGTTTTGTGTGGATATTTGTGCAGATGTGTTTTTGTGTGTGCGCGTGCACATGGGGTACGTGCATTGTGTGTGTGTCAGTGCACGTCTCTTGTCCTCTGGCTTTAATCATTTGTTGACCAAGGCCGTAGACAGAACCCAGTGTTGATCCGCCCCTGCAGCTAGCCCACGCTAATGCTTGTCTGTGTGTGTCTGTGCACGTGCATGTGTGTCCCGCTACGCTTACTAACGAGTCAAAGGAAATACTCTCTCTGCACTGTAATGACAAAGAACATGTTATCCCTACTGCTCAATCAAAAACAGAAAAAGTCAAGCCACCCAAAACAATCTACGAGAGAAAGAAAGTGTAACAGCCAGAGCAGAAACCTTCAGAGAAAGGCAAAAAAACAGAAAGCTCAGTGGCACAGGAAACTTAAACTTTGAAATATTTCAAATGTGTATTTATTATTTTCATGGGGCAGGGGGTCGCGATTGAATGGCAGAATCACAGTTTGTTTGTTTATCTATTTTAACACGACTTCCTCATTAAAACCGGTCTGAGGCGGCAGGAGACCTTTGATTAGAAGCGGCGCCGTGCTTGCTTTACTTCTTCTACCACGCTGTCTTCTGGCTCCGCCTGCTCAGCCTACTGTTTTTGTTGGCTACAGACACCAGGAGACTATTGATTTCGCTTGAAAACATGTATCGTTTTTGTATAATTTTCATAAAACGATCATTATCCGTGTGAAGATTTATTATTCCAACACCATTATAATCCGCTGCGTGAGAATATTAAGTGCTTGGTCAGGAGCTAAAAAGCCCAAAGGTTGGTGAAATAGGGTTACGAAACACAACCACCGCCTCCTCTTTGCCCTGGCCGCTCCTCTCTCTCACATCAAATGCTGATCCCTTTCATCACATTACTTCACTGCGGCTGCACGTGTGGTTTGTGTATGTGCATGTGTGTGTGTGTGGACGTGTTTAACTATACTTGTGGGAACCAGAAGTCCCCACAAGAATAGTAAACAAACAAGAATTTGACCAACTGGGGACATTTTGTTTGTCCCCACAAGGTCCAATGCTATTTCTAGGTTTAAGGTTAGAATTACTGTTAGGGTTAGAATTAGTTTAGGGTTAGGGTTAGGAGCTAGAGGTAGGTTTAGGGTTACGGTTAAGGTTAGGTTTTGGGGTTAGGGTTAGGGAAAACAGGGTTTTGAATGGGACTGAATTGTCCACACACGTCCACTTGTTCAATCCCTGGGGGCACCACAGACGGCTTTATATCCAAAATGAGTTTGCTGACTAGGAACCTGTCCCCTCGCATCCGTGTATCCCAGGGAGCCTGATTTTTGAGGGCCCAACCCAGGAAATAACACAGACCTCAATCTCATCGACCCTTTAAACTTTGGAGATTGATTACTTTGTTACTTCATTACGCTGGCTCAAGTCTCTCTCTTACACACATTCTCTCTTTTTTTACCACTCTCCTTCTCACCACTCTCTCCATTCGTCCCCAGTCTCTATCCCCCTCTCCTTGTTTCTCTACCCTCTTTATCACTCTCTACAACATACCCCTTCTCTTCACACCTCCAACGTCCATTATTTTCTTCAGCCTTCTGTTCCATTCTTTCCTCTCTTTAGACAAATCTTTCTCTCCTCTGGTTTGAAACCTTCAACCACAAAGCTAACTAACTTATAGATGCAGTCATGTTAGCTACAATGGCTATCTAACCAGGGAGCTTGCTAGTCCATCAGTTTCACCTGTTAACTGTTAACCTGCTATGCGGATGACACACAGCTGTACATTTCAATGAAACATGGTGAAGCCCCAAAATTGCCCTCGCTAGAAGCCTGTGTTTCAGACATAAGGAAGTGGATGGCTGAAAACGTTCTACTTTTAAACTCGGACAAAACAGAGATGCTTGTTCTAGGTCCCAAGAAACAAAGAGATATTCTGTTAAATCTGACAATTAATCTTGATGGTTGTAAAGTCGTCTCAAATAAAACTGTGAAGGACCTCGGGCGTTACTCTGGACCTGATCTCTCTTTTGACGAACATATCAAGACTGTTTCAAGGACAGCTTTTTCCATCTACGTAACATCAGAAATTTTCCATCCAAAAATTATGCAGAAAAATTAATCCATGCTTTTGTTACTTCTAGGTTAGACTACTGCATGCTCTACTTTCCGGCTACCCGGATAAGCACTAAATAACCTCAGTTGTGCTAAATACGGCTGCTAGAATCCTGACTAGAAACAGAAATTTGATCATATTACTCCAGTGCTAGCTTCCCTACACTGGCTTCCTGTTAAGGTAAGGGCTGATTTCAAAGTTTTACTGTTAACCTATAAAGCGTTACATGGGCTTGCTCCTCCCTATCTTTCCGAGTTGGTCCTGCCGTACATACCTACACGTACGCTGCGGTCACAAGACGCAGGCCTCCTAATTGTCCCTAGAACCTATTACAGGGGCTGAGTCACTGGCTTACTGATGCTCTTTCATGCCGTCCCTAGGAGGGGTGCGTCACTTACATTTAAGTCATTTAGCAGACGCTCTTATCCAGAGCGACTTACAAATTGGAAAGTTCATACATATTCACCCTGGTCCCCCGTGGGGAATGAACCCACACCCCTGGCGTTGCAAGCGCCATGCTCTACCAACTGAGCCACACGGGACCTGACTAGAACCCCACTTGAGTGGGTTGAGTATACTGACGTGATCTTCCTGTCTGGGTTGGCGCCCCCCCTTGGTTTGTGCTGTGGTGGAGATCTTTGTGGGCTATACTCAGCCTTGTCTCAGGATGGTAAGTTGGTGGTTGAGATATCCCTCTAGTGGTGTGGGGCGTGTGCTTTGGCAAAGTGGGTGGGGTTATATCCTTCCTGTTTGGCCCTGTCCGGGGGTATCATCGGATGGGGCACAGTGTCTCCTGACCCCTCCTGTCTCAGCCCCAGTATTTATGCTGCAGTGGTTTATGTGTCGGGGGGCTAGGGTCAGTTGGTTATATCTGGAGTACTTCTTCTGTCTTATCCGGTGTCCGAGTGAATTTAAGTATGCTCTCTCTATCTTCTTCCTTCTCTCTTTCTTTCTCTCTCTCGGAGGACCTGAGCCCTAGGACCATGCGTCAGGACTACCGGGCATGATGACTCCTTGCTGTCCCCAGTCCACCTGGCCTTGCTGCTGTTCCAGTTTCAACTGTTCTGCCTGCGGCTATGGAACCCTGACCTGTCCACCGGTCATGCTACCTGTCCCACACTGCTGTTTTCAACTCTCTAGAGACCGCAGGAGCGGTAGAGTACTCTTAATGATCGGCTATGAAAAGCCAACTGACATTACTCCTGATTATATTTGACCATGCTGATATTTATGAACATTTGAACATCTTGGCCATGTTCTGTTATAATCTCCACCCGGCACAGCCAGAAGAGGACTGGCCACCCTCATAGCCTGGTTCCTCTCTAGGTTTCTTCCTGGGTTTTGGCCTTTCTAGGGGTTTTTCCTAGCTGCCGTGCTTCTACACTGCATTGCTTGCTGTTTGGGTTTTAGGCTGGGTTTCTGTACAGCACTTCGAGATATTAGCTGATGTACGAAGGGCTATAATAAATAAACTTGATTTGATTTGATTTTGTCTTCAGGAAGGCAGTGAGTTGCTTTTTCCCAAATCTTGAGCGCAATGGAAGATTCGATATAGGCCGATAGTTATATTTCTGGGTCAAGGTATGGCTTTTTCAAAAGAGGCTTATTACTGCCACTTTTAGTGAGTTTGGTACACATCCGGTGGATAGAGAGACGTTTATTATGTTCAACATAGGAGGGCCAAGCACAGGAAGCCGCTCTTTCAGTAGTTTAGTTGGAATAGGGTCCAGTATGCAGCTTGAAGGTTTAGAGGCCATGATTATTTTCATCGTTGTGTCAAGAGATATAGTACTAAACACTTGAGTGTCTCTCTTGATCCTAGGTCCTGGCAGAGTTTGGCAGACTCAGGACAACTGAGCTTTGGAGGAATACGCAGATTTAAAGAGGAGTCCGTAATTTACTTTCTAATGATCATGATATTTTCCTCAAAGAAGTTCATGAATTTACACTGCTGAAGTGAAAGACATCCTCTCTTGGGGAATGCTGCTTTTTAGTTAGCTTTGCGACAGTATCAAAAATACATTTTGGATTGTTCTTATTTTCCTCAATTAAGTTGGAAAAATATGATGATCGAGCAGCAGTGAGGGCTCTTCGATACTGCACGGTACTGTCTTTCCAAGCTATTCGGAAGACTTCCGTTTGGTGTGGCGCAATTTCCGTTCCAATTTTCTGGAAGCTTGCTTCAGAGCTCGGGTATTTTCTGTATACCAGGGAGCTAGTTTCTTATGACAAATGTTTTTAGTTTTTAGGAGTGCAACTGCATCTAGGGTATTGCACAAGGTTAAATTGAGTTCCTCAGTTAGGCGGTTAACTGATTTTTGTCCTCTGAAGTCCTTGGGTAGGCAGAGGGAGTCTGGAAGGGCATCAAGGATATTTGGGTTGTCTGAGAATTTATAGCATGACTTTTGATCTCCTTGGTTGGAGTCTGAGCAGATTATTTGTTGAGATTACAACGTAATAAAATGGTGGTCCGATAGTCCAGGATTATGAGGAAAAACATTAAGATCGACAACATTTATTCCATGGGACAAAACTAGGTACAGAGTATGACTGTGACAGTGAGTAGGTACAGAGACATGTTGGACAAACCCCACTGAGTCGATGATGGCTCCGAAAGCCTTTTGGAGTGGGGCTGTGGAGTTTTCCATGTGAATATTAAAAATCACCAAAAATTTGAATATTATCTGCTCTGCCTACAAGGTCCGATAGGAATTCAGGGAACTCAGTGAGTAACGGCTGTATATGGCCAAGGAGGCCTGTAAACAGTAGCTATAAAAAGCGATTGAGTAGGCTGCATAGATTTCATGACTAGACTAGACGGCGCCGAAAAGAGATGGCCGCCTCGCTTCGCGTTCCTTGGAAATATGCAGTATTTTGTTTTTTTACGTGTTATTTCTTACATCGGTACCCCAGGTAATCTTAGGTTTCATTACATACAGTCGGGAGGAAACTACTGAAATAACGATTAACGTCAACTCATCATCGTTCCTACCAGGAATATGACTTTCCCGAAACGGATCCAGTGTTTTGCCTTCCACCCATACAATGGATCTGATCCCAGCCGGCGACCCTGTGCGACGCCGAAAAAGGGGCAAACGAGGCGTCTCGTGGTCAGGCTTCGGAGACGGGCACATCGCGCTCCACTCCCTAGCATACTACTCGCAATGTCCAGTCTCTTGACAAATAAGGTTGATGAAACCCGAGCACGGGTAGCATTCCAGAGAGACATCAGGATTGCAACGTGCTCTGCTTCACGGAAACATGGCTAACTCAAGGGACGCTAACGGAGTCGGTGCAGCCAGCTGGTTCTTCATGCATCGCGCCGACAGAAACAAACATCTTTCCGGTAAGAAGAGGGGCGGGGGGTATGCCTTATGATTAACGAGAAGTGGTGTGATCATCATAACAACACACAGGAACTCAAGTCATTCGTTCACTGATCTAGACTCCTCACAATCAAATGTCGACCGCATTATTCTACCAAGGGAATTCTCTTCAATCATAATCACAGCCGTATATATTCCCCCCCAAGCAGACACATCGATGGCCCTGAACGAACTTTATTGACTCTTTGTAAACTGGAAACCACACACCCTGAGGCTGCATTCATCGTAGCTGGGGATTTTAACAAGGCTAATCTAAAAAACAAAATCCCTAAATTCTATCAGCATATCGATTGTGCTACCAGGGCTGGAAAAACTCTAGACCATTGTTATACTAATTTCCGCGACGCTTATAGGCCCTCCCCCGCCCCCCTTTCGGAAAAGCTGACCACGACTCCATTTTGTGATTCCAGCCTACAAACAGAAACTCAAACAACAAGCTCCCGCGCTCAGGTCGTTTCAACGCTGGTCGACCAATCTGAATCCACGCTTCAAGACTGCTTCGATCAAGCGGATTGGAATATGTTCCGCATCGCGTCCAACAACAATATTGAACGAATATGCTGATTCGGTGAGCGAGTTCATTAGGAAGTGCATTGACGATGTCGTACCCAGGCAACGATAAAAACATTCCCAAACCAGAACCGTGGATTGACGGCAGCATTCGCGTGAAACTGAACGGCGAACCACTGCTTTTAACCAGGGCAAGGTGACCGGAAGCATGACCGAATACAAACAGTGTAGCTATTCTCTCCGCAAGGCAATCAAACAGGCTAAGTCTCAGTACAGAGACAAAATCGAGTCGCAATTCAACAGCTCAGACACAAGAGGTATGTGGCAGGGTCTACAGTCAATCACGGATTACAAAAAGAAACCGCCCCGTCGCGGACCAGGATGTCTTGCTCCCAGACAGGCTAAACAACTTTTTTGCCCGCTTTGAGGACAATACAGTGCCACTGACACGGCCCCCTACCAAAACCTGCGGCGCTCTCCTTCACTGCAGCCGAGGTGAGTAAAACATTTAAACGTGTTAACCCTCGCAAGGCTGCAGGCCCAGACGGCATTCCCAGCCGCGTCCTCAGAGCATGCGCAGACCAGCTGGCTGGTGTGTTTACGGACATATTCAATCAATCCTTATCCCAGTCTGTCTGTCCCAAATGCTTCAAGAGGGCCACCATTGTTCCTGTTCCCAAGAAAGCAAAGGTAACTGAGCTAAACGACTACCGCCCCGTAGCACTCACTTCCGTCATCATGAAGTGCTTTGAGAGACTAGTCAAGGACCATATCACCTCACCCTACCGGACACCCTAGACCCACTCCAATTTGCTTACCGACCCAATAGGTCCACAGACGACGCAATCGAACCAACACTGCACTGCACCCCTAACCCATCTGGACAAGAGGAATACCCATGTGAGAATGCTGTTCATCGATTACAGCTCAGCATTTAACACATAGTACCTCCAAACTCGTCATCAAGCTCGAGACCCTGGGTCTCGACCCGCCCTGTGCAACTGGTCTGGACTTCCTGACGGGCGCCCCCAGGTGGTGAGGGTAGGTAACAACATCTCCACCCCGCTGATCCTCAACACTGGGCCCCAAAGGGTGCGTTCTGAGCCCTCTCCTGTACTCCCTGTTCACCCACGACTGCGTGGCCATGCACGCCTCCCTCAATCATCAAGTTTGCGGATGACACTACAGTGGTAGGCTTGATTACCAACAACGACGAGACGCCTACAGGGAGGAGTTGAGGGCCCTCGGAGTGTGGTGTCAGGAAAATAACCTCACACTCACGTCAACAAAACAAAGGAGATGATTGTGGACTTCAGGAAACAGCAGAGGGAGCACCCCCCTATCCACATCGACGGGTCAGTAGTGGAGAAGGTGGAAAGTTTTAAGTTCCTCGTGTACACATCACGGACAAACTGAATTGGTCCACCCACACAGACAGCGTTGTGAAGAAGGCGCAGCAGCGCCTCTTCAACCTCGGAGGCTGAAGAAATTCCGGCTTGTCACCAAAGCACTCACAACTTCTACAGATGCACAATCGAGAGCATCCTGTCGGGCTGTATCACCGCCTGGTACGGCAACTGCTCGCCCACAACCGTAAGGCTCTCAGAGGGTAGTGAGGTCCCGCAGAACGCATCACCAGGGGCAAACTACCTGCCTCCAGGACACCTACACCACCCGATGTCACAGGAAGGCCATAAAGATCATCAAGGACAACAACCACCAAGCCACTGCCTGTTCACCCCGCTATCATCCAGAAGCGAGGTCAGTACAGGTGCATCAAAGCAGGGACCGAGAGCTGAAAAACAGCTTCTATCTCAAGGCATCGACTGTTAACAGCCACCACTAACATTTAGCGGCCGCTGCCAACATACTGACTCAACTCCAGCCACTTTAAAAATGGGAATTGATGGAAATTATGTAAAAATGTACCACTAGCCACTTTAACAATGCCACTTAATACAATGTTTACATACCCTACATTACCATCTCATATGTATATACTGTACTCTATATCATCTACTGCATCTTGCCATCTTTATGTAATACATGTACCACTAGCCACTTTAAACTATGCCACTTTATGTTACATACCCTAAGTACTCATCTCATATGTATATACCGTACTCTATACATCTACTGCATCTGCCATGCCGTTCTGTATCCCACCACTCATTCATAATTTTAATGTACATATTCTTTATCCCTTTACACTTGTGTGTGTGTGTAAGGTAATAGTTGTGGAATTGTTAGGTTAGATTACTGTTGGTTATTACTGCATTGTCGGAACTAGAAGCACAAGCATTTCGCTACACTCGCATTAACATCTGCTAACCATGTGTATGTGACTAATAAAATTTGATTTGATTTAGAAGCTCAAAAGACGAAAACATCGGGTTTTTTTGTAAATTGAAATTTGCTATCGTAAATATTAGTCCTTGTCTATCTGACCCAGGATTCGAACCCTTGTCAACAACAACTCAATTGTTGTTGTTGGGGCGGCAGGTAGCCTAGTGGTTAGAGCGTTGGGCCAGTAACCGAAAGGTTGCTAGATCGAATTCCTGAGCTGACAAGGTAAAAATCTGTCGTTCTGGCAGTTAACCCACTGTTCCTAGGCCATCATTGTAAATAAGAATTTGTTCTTAACTGACTTGCCTAGTTAAAATAATTCAATCATACTGCTGACAGAGGAAGATGCTCGCTTGTTACTCTGAGAGTGACAGTTGACATTTAGATCTCAGGGCGGGTAGCTAGCTAGCTAGCTTCAGTAGTTCACATCTGCTTTTGTAAAGACCGACGCTGGAGAAGAGAAGCAGGTACTGGAAGTCAACATTTAATTGGAACAGACATGAAAACAGGACAGGGACAGAACCGGGTAATACACAGATGTAAGACAATTAATGCAGAAGCGGGGAACGGAGCTGGGGAACAGACAGATATAGGGGAGGTAATGACACAGGTGATTGAGTCCATGTGAGTCCAATAATTGCTGATGCGCGTGACAGGGGAAGGCAGGTGTGCGTAATGATGGTGGCAGGGGTGCATAATGCTGGGGAGCCTGGCGCCTTCAAGTGCCAGGGAGGAAGAGCGGAAGCAGGCGTGACAGCTTTACCTGTTTTATTTCAAACCTGTCCTCTCCGTGTGGGTTCAGTAATCCTATAGAGTATTCCCGGTATTCAGTATTCCCCACTCCCCCATTAAGTGTTCACTCTATCGTAGAGGGTTTGATCATTAGGACAGTACAGATCAGATCAATCCTTTGAGCCGATTCATATGACATCCATGGCTTCTGTCGTGGAAATTCAGTACTGAGAGAGACTTGGTCATTTCTTCAAACAATCATCTTTATTTAATTATTAATTATTGCAATACTGAAACCGTCGACGCCGAGAGCCTACCCTTTACAGACAATGCACAGTTTATATAGCTGATACCCAGAATGCTTGGTTCCACTCCTCCCATATAGATTTGGGGGGCACCATAAGCCACTTTGGGTTCATCCTCTGGTCATCTGCCACTGGTTTTGTTTCCCAAATGCCAGGATAATTAGGAATACTGAGGCCTTTGTTCTGTTCCTCCAGGCTATCTCTATCTCGGTGACACCAATCACATCTGATCTATGGAATGCCAGCTGTAGGTTTTTTTCATCACCAAGCCATCACTTAATCAGTTGCCAGCCCAAGCTCCATAAAGACTCCTCTCAGTTATCTCAGTAAGGGAGAGAGAGTCTTAAGAACCTTACTCTATTTCATAAAACAACCATTTGGTGCATGAAGATAACATCATCTTGTAATCCTGCTACCACACTTCAATGACCTTGACTGCTGGCTTATCCTGGTGTATATATAAAGTAGGTGGTGTGATATAGAGTATGTAATGTGTAGATGGAGGTGTTGCATATTAAAGTAACGGTGAGATGGGAGTCATGGGAGGTTGACTAATTCAAAGGTATGTTAAGAAGTTCCTGGAATCAAAAGACTCAAGAGACTTTTCTTGTTACAGCCTCATGTGGCAAGCTTCTAGGTTCTCCTATAATAGCACTGGTAGTCTCCTGTGACAGAGTGGTTCTGGGTACTGAGATTATAGCATTGGTGACGGGAGCTTCAGTATTGTAGAGTATTGTAATGGTCACTGATTTGAGGTTGTGGAACAAGGATAGTGTGTGGGTGGCTGGTTCTCTGCTGGGTGTCATTCATTTACATTATGTGTTTTCTCATTGTCTTAAAGTAGAAAATACCTGGTTGAGCTGAGTGGGTTATGAGTGTTAGTTAGAAACTATGCAGGTGTTTGTCACTGACCCACCTGATCCGCCTGAGTATATAAATAAATTAGCTACCCATTAGATCTGATAGTGTCATCTGTGTGCGTCTCAGCTACTTGCACTGTAGGTAGGAAGAGATCTCCATAGCCAGCAGTTCTACAGGCAAAATGCAGGTGGCTGGAAGGTAGTGAGACAAATGTGTTCCAGACTGGGGCGAAATGTCAGTGTTTCATAACTGAAGAGTAATAACTAACTACAGTATCTGGTCCAGCTCCTTCTGTACTGTGCATAGACCGAGAGAGACACCTGGACACACTGTTTCAAAGGCTGCTTCTTCTCCTCTTTTCTCACTCTGACTGACGTATGCAGAGAGAGAAGAGAGGGAAAGAGAGAAGAGGTATCTCTCATGTCAGACTTTTTTCATGGTCTTTTTTTCATCACGACACTGAGATTCATAGTGGGAGACAAGATGGTGTCCTCAGACTGTGATTTGGCAGCTCACATTATTGTTGGAGCCCAAACCACTGTAACGGCTGTCGTAGTCGTTCTCCTCCTCAGACGAGGAGGAGCATGGATCGGACCAAGAAGCAGAGTGGTAAGTGTTCATTATTTAATGAAAAAACAACAAAACACTCTCAAAACTCAAAACCAGCAAACGTGACTAACCCGAAACAGTCCTGTGTGGCCCAAACGCTGACACAGGAAACAAACACCACAAAACACAAGTGAAACCCAGCGCCTAAGTATGATTCCAATCAGGGACAACGATTGACAGCTGTCTCTGATTGAGAATCATACCAGGCCGACACACAATCCACACATAGAAAATCAAACCTAGACCAACCCACCACAACTCACGCACTGACCAACTAAAACAAATACAAAACAAAGGAAAACAGGTCAGGAACGTGACAGACCCCCCCCCCTTAAGGTGCGAACTCCGGGCGACCAGCACAAAGTCTAGGGAGGGTCTGGGTGGGCGTCTGTCCACGTGGCGGCTCTGGCGCTGTGCGTGGTCCCCACCCCACCATAGTCAACCCCCGCTTCCGTGGCCTCCTCTCCAATATCCACCTCCATGTCAATCACACTATTCCCAAAGAGCAAGTAAAGACTGAGGGGTAGCACCGGACTGAGGGGCAGCACGGACTGAGGGGCAGCACCGGACTGAGGGGCACGCACGCCTGAGGGGCAGCACCGCACTGAGGGGGCAGCCACCGCACTGAGGGCAGCACCGCACTGAGGCAGCACCGGACTGAGGGGCGGAGTCCTGGCTGGCTGGCCTGGCGGATCTGGCTGGCTGCCCTGGCCGATCCTGGCTGGCTGGCCCTGGCGGATCCTGGCTGGCTGGCTCTGGCGGATCCTGGCTGGCGGAGGCCCTGGCGGATCCTGGCTGGCGGAAGGCCTGGCGGATCCTGGCCGGCGGAAGGTCTGGCGGATCCTGGCCGGCGAAGCTCTGCGGATCCTGGCCGGCGGAAGGCTCTGGCGGATCCGGCGCCGCGGACACGGCTCTGGCGGATTGGCCCGGCCGCGGAAGGCTCTGGCGATCCTGGCCGGCGGAAGGCTCTGGCGGATCCTGGCCGGCGGAACGGCTGCTGGCGGACCTGCGCGCGGGCACGGCTCTGGCGGATCCTCGGCTGGACGTCTGGCGGATCCTGGCTGGACGGCCGGCATCTGGCTGGACGCTCTGGCGGATCTGGCTACGGCTCTGGCGGATCCTGGCTGGACGGCTCTGGCTGGTCCTGGCTGGACGGTCGGCTGTCTGGCTGGCGGCTCTGGTGGTCCTGGGTGACGGCTTCTGGCCTGGTCCTGGCTGACGGCATTCTGGCTGTGGACGGCTCTGGCTGGTCGACGGGCTCTGGCTGACGGCTCTGAAGCTCGGGACAGACGGGCAGCGCTGGGAAGGCAGGCAGTTCAGACAGCGCTGGGAAGCCGAGGCAGTTCAGAAAGCGGCTGGGAAGGCAGGCGCAGCTCAGACAGCGCTGGGAAGGCAGGCAGTTCAGACTCGGCTGCGCCTGAGTAGGCAAGCAGCGCACGGCGGCGTTGGGCAGACGGCCCGACTCCTGACCTGCTGAGGCTCCACAGTAGGCCTGGTGCGTGGTGCCGGAACTGGAAGGCGACTGGCTGGAGACCCACGCAACAGGGAGAGTGCGTGAGGAGGAACAGGGCTCTGGAAATGCAGCTGGAAGCCTGGTGCGTGTGTCGGCACGATGGTACGTGGCTGGGGTGGGAAGGTGGCGCCGGATATACGGACACGTGAAGAGGACACGTCTCTTGCAGCACGACCTCAACCTCACACCAAGGTTGAATGGTCCCCGTAGCCCTGCCAGTGCGGCGAGGTGGAATAACCCGCACTGGCTATGCAGGCGAACGCGGACCACACCTGTAAGGCTGTGTCCATGTACGCCGCCCGAGGAGACATACTGGAGGCCAGATATGTTGGGCCGGCTTCATGGCACCCGGCTCGATGCCCAACCTAGCCCTACCAGTGCGGCAAGGTGGAATAGCCCGCACTGGGCTAAGCACGCGTACTGGGGACACCGTGCGCTCCACCGCATAACACGGTGTCTGACCAGTACGACGCCCTCTCACTCCACGGTAAGCCCGGGGAGTTGGCTCAGGTATCCAACCCGGCTTCACCACACTCCCCTTTATCCCCCCCCCAAGAAATGTTTGGGTGAGCCTCTCGGGCTTCCAGCCTCTCTTACGTGCTGCCTCCTCAATCCACCGCTCCTGGGCTGTGGCTGCCGCCTCCTCCTCCCGAGAGCGGCGATTCTCTCCAACCTTTGCCCAGGGTCCTTTCCCGTCTAGGATTTCCTCCCATGTCCATTTCTCTTTTCCCCATTGCTGTTGTTCTTGCCTTCCTTCTCCACTCCGCTTGGTCCTGTTTGGGTGGGTGTTTCTGTAACGGCTGTCGTAGTCGTTCTCCTCCTCAGACGAGGAGGAGCATGGATCGGACCAAGAAGCAGAGTGGTAAGTGTTCATTATTTAATGAAAAAACAACAAAACACTTCAAAATACAAAAACCAGCAAACGTGACTAACCCGAAACAGTCCTGTGTGGCCCAAACGCTGACACAGGAACAAACACCCACAAAACACAAGTGAAACCCAGGCTGCCTAAGTATGATTCCCAATCAGGGACAACGATTGACAGCTGTCTCTGATTGAGAATCATACCAGCTTTCTTTCTCTCTCTCTCTCTCTTCCTCTCTCTCTCTGGCCTTGGTATCTGGAATTTTCCTGAGCATATTTCTTCTTGACCAAAACTCTGGTTCCTATCCCTAGTAAGAGCCTAAACTAGTTTTTCCTGATCTGGTCATGTGATCAGGAAAACATCCTGACCCTATCACCCTCTGGCTCTGAGTGAGCCCTACTCTGCATAGCATTTTTTACATAATTGTTTACGTATGTAATTCTTATAATTATTTATTCAACTCTACATTTATCTATGTAGCCAAGTGGTAAACACATAGCTTGTATTCATTACAGTATAGCCACAAAGTCATAAACCCCGGCCATTTAAAAATGTCTTCAAATTTGATTTTAAACTCTAAACTTAACCCTAACCTTAACCACACTGCTAACCTTGTGCCTAACGCTAACCCTAACCTTAAATTAAGACCAGGTAGCCCAAATGTTTAGCCAATTTGGACTTTGTGCTGTAGAATCTGACTTTGTGTTATAGAAGCTAATGGAAACCATTTGTAACGGTTAGAGAAGCAATTACACTGGAGAGCTGTTTTAAGACAACGTGGGTCAAATGTTACTTTTGATGAGTAAATAGTACTTTTTATCTAATTGTTGTACTGAATATCTCATATTAAGCATCATCTGCAATGTATACAAGTTTGTTTTGTAGTATTTATGCTCATGTTAGAATGTTGATTTTCAGATTGTCACATGAAGTGTTAGCTTCTTGCTAGCAGAGGTCCAGTGCTCTCAGAATCACGTTGTGGAGTTAGTGTGGAGCCCAAACTGTTCGGAAGTTACAGACAGAAGTTGGCAGATCGACTGTACCGACTTCAGACGAGTCTAAGACGCTTGTGGGAGTCATAGAGCAAAATGGTGAACACCATCGGGTTCGTGTGAGTCTCATCTTTCCATAGAGGGGTCATAATAGTTTGTATGCCGTTCGGACACTACATACAATTTTGTGAGAAGACCGATTTTCCGGATGTCGCATGGTCTGACAAACACCGCTCTAGCGCTATCACCTTTCACTGCAGATGTGGAAGTGCGACATTGGCAAAAAAACCGACTTTGTAATGTTATCTTCTACCGCCTCAGAAACCGCGGAATCGCGGCAGCACCCCCCACCCTGGCGCACACCGAGTAAAACAAGCTGAATAGCATAGCTAGCCATAGCCGTCAACAATAAATAGTAGCATCTAAAATATCATTCAATCACAAGTCCAAGATACCAGATGAAAGATCCACTTCTTGTGAATCCAGAATCATTTCTGATTTAAAGTTTTACAGGGAGACACAATAGTAAATCTATTAGCTAACCACGTTAGCAAAAGACACATCCTCTTGTGTCCACCATTTGTTCTTCTCTCACCAGTAGCTATCACCAATTCGTCCAAATAAAGATATTGATAGCCACTAACCAAGAAAAACCTCATCAGATGACAGTCTGATAACATATTTATTGTATAGGAAGTTTTTGTTAGAAAAATGCCATGTTTCAGGTAGAAATCATAGTTTACAATTTGCACCCACCCATCACAACTCGACTAGATAAATACAGAGACAACGTTAAGTTTACCAATTTACTCTTCAATAAAACATTTCATAAAAATAGACAAAGCATAGGCAATGGAAAGACACATATCTTGTGAATTAGACAATATCAGATTTTCTAAGCGTTTTACAGCGAAAACACAATAAATCGTTATATTAGCATACCACGTGTGCAAACGTACCCCAGCATGAATTCAAGGCAACGGAGCATAACTTATGATCACCAAAATATATAATTTTTTCACTAACCTTCTCAGAATTCTTCCGATGACACTCCTGTAACATCATATTTACAACATACATATAGAGTTTTCGAAAATGCTGCCATATTTAGCACACAAAAAACGTGTTAACAATGAGAAATAGTAGCAAACTGCCTAAAATGTCGGGCGCATCGGTTTGGAATCTTGATGATCTAGCTAATCGATAACTAATCATAAACTTGACAAAAAAATACAGGGTTGACAGGAATCGAAAGACAATTAGTTCTTAATGCAAGTCTGCTGACTTACATTTCTAAAATTATCCTTACTGTGCAATACCGGTGTCCGCAAGCGAAGCTACACAAACAAAAATGGATATATAGCGTAAAATTTTTCAACAGAAACGAGGTTATCATCATAAATAGTTCTTACTATGAGCTGTTCTTCCATCAGGAATCTTGGGCAATTATCCTTTCTCCGGTCTAATCGTGCTTTGGTCGAGCAAAGTATCTCCTTGTCCGTCGAATGCAATAACGTTCGGTATGTACAGGAACCGTGCCTCAGTCTCATTGTGAAGGCTGGTTCTATACCGAAATAATGCCCATATTTCTGGTACTAAACGGTATTTTTTACATTGCTTCGTAAGCAACGGTTAAATTAAACTTACCTTTTAGTGATTTTTAACACGGGTATAACGGTGTGGGGTAAGAAAGGAGTGGACGGCCGATATGTCTGGCGTGGAACCCGCGAAGGCTGATAAGAGGTCGTCCACGTTCTTCGCGGCTTGGGTTTTTGATTCTGCAGGCTTGTCCTTAAGAAGTCTCTGTCCGTCTTTGGGTGGTGTATAGGCAGGCCCGAGTGTGTGCTGCAAGTTTCTGATCTCATCGTTCAAAGGGCACACTCTACTGACATCAGGAGGGCAGGTGTAGGCAGTGTTTGTATCCTCATAGCCATTCACAGGGACATTAAAACTGACCTGGGACCAGAGGCCAAGATTTCTGAAATCTCACTCCCTGTCAGGAAAAGTGCTGTAGATAGAGTTCTGTTCCACTCAGAGACATAATTCCAACGGTTATAGAAACTAGAGAGTGTTTTCTATCCAATAGTAACAATAATATGCATATTGTACGAGCAAGAATTGACTACTAGGCAGTTTAATTTGGCAATGTCAAAAAAATAAGTGCTAACAGCACCCCCTATTGACAAAAGGTTATCTACCCACTTAATAAACCTCACAGATAATTTTGACAATAATTCTGATCATAAAGTACTCTTAAAACCTTAATAGGGGTCCTATTGAGGTCATTTTGACCATAGTCCAGCAGCTAATAGTCCAGCATTTTGACCATAGTCCAGGAGCAGTCCACAAAGATGTGGACTTTGTGATAGCGGCACCAAATTTCACACACAGCTAGGGCATGTCTCAATAAGTATTCTTGGCTAGAGTACCATTGCAGATTTTGTCCATTACCCCACTGGAGGTCATTTCCAATATGGACGCTGAAAAATAGGCTAAGAAACCCAAGATAGGTAACTGGTTGGATAGATGTCACCAGGGGTACTCTGCTCCGGCCAGACAGCAAGCAGGTGACAGACAGTCCCAAAGTTCACATATTTATTAAGGACTCGTGGTTGGACATGGTAAAGTTGGATTTGTGTGGTTCTGCAACAAAGGAGAGACATTATGAGCAGGTTGCATAACATAAAAGGAAAAGGTGATAAGGATGAATATATTAAACCAATATTTCTTAACTTGGACACACACACTGGAAAGAAACTGAGGAATGGCTTGACATGATGTAAATACAAACTAAAGGTGTTAATTAGCCTATCATGGCAGTCCTGATAATTAGTGACTAGTGTGTGGTGTTGAGAGAGTCAACAGTTGAAATCAACTTGGTTGATCACGTTCATCTCAGTAGTATGTGGCTCAACTGAAGGCTTTTGTACAGCCACCAACCAGCTGCATGGGGTCCTATTGGACACAATTCACATTGCCATATCTCGATAAACAATTGGTACATACCAATTGATGGCTTAAAATGTTTGAGGGGGTCTGGAAAACACAAAAAATGGCCCAAAGATGCTATATACAGGTATCCTAAAAAATTGAGTAGAATAAGTGAAAAAAACATGTGCAAACATATTGTTTCTTGTAAATATTTTCATGGCTAGTAGAAACATTTGATAATAATAATGATTATTATATCGGAGTTCCCTGAAGTCTACTGATTGTAATAATATAAACTCAGCAAAAAAAAGAAACGTCTCTTTTTCAGGACCCTGGTTTTCAAAGATAATTCGCAAAAATCAAAATAACTTCACAGATCTTCATTGTAAAGGGTTTAAACACTGCTTGTTCAATGAACCATAAACAATTAAGGAACATGCACCCGTGGAACGGTCATTAAGACACTAACAGACGGTAGGAAATTAAGGTCACAGTTATGAAAACTTAGGACACTAAAGAGGCCATTCTACTGACCTCTTTAGTGTCAGCATCTTCCCCCCTGTGTATTTATACCTGTGTTCTCTGTTTGTCTGTTGCCAGTTTTGTCTCGTCAAGCCTACCAGGGGTTTTCCCTTGCTCCTGTCTTCCCAGGTTTTGACCATTTAGCCTGCCCTGAGCCTGCCTGCCATTCTGTACCTTGTCACCCCACCCTGGATTACTGCCTGCCCTGACCCTGAGCCTGCCGGCCGTTCTGTACCTTTCGGACTCTGCTCTGGATTACTGTCCTCTGCCTGCCCGTTGACCTGTCGTTTGCCTGCCCCCCTGTTTTTGTAATAAACTTTTGTTACTTCGAAACTGTCTGTATCTGGGTCTTCTCCTGAGTCTTGACAATTGGGCTGTATGTACCAATTATTTATGGATATATGGCCATTTGAATAATATCCAATATGGCCCTATGGAGCTGGTTGGTGGTCACTTAGGGAAACTGAGTATAATCAGGGATGTAGTGCTGCCGGGCACACAGGAGCGACGAATCAATGTCTCGCAATATCACTGAATGAATGATTAATTTGTTTTCTGCATAACAGCCTGAATATAAGGGCATACTAGAATGTTGCTGTCAGACCAAAAACACCACATAATTTCTTATGAGATCATAGGATAAATGTGCTCTGATGGAAACAATACAGGTAGGCTAGTCTGCTCAAAGAGTATTTACTCACATCATTCAAGAAGATCGAAATGTATATTCTCATGAAACTGAGTGAGATCAAATGGTTATGGTTGACATTCAGATGCAGCTCACCCGTAAAACAAGCAGCATTATCATTCCCAATTGACTATGATGATGGTCAATTTTTTAATTCAAATTGATGTTTGAGGGTATTAAAAATACAAACACTTATTCAAGTCAATGTGTGTAGGCATAGGCAGCCGTTGAATTTGGTTGATGCGTCGGATGAAGCTAACATAGGGAATTGTTTTAAGGTGGTCATACCATGGATCATTTAGCTATTTGATTTTGAATATATTTTTCTTTTTTGGCCTTTACTACAATAGCCCATAGAAACGCATTGAATAGCATATTCATAAATGGCAAAAAAGACAGTCAAAACATGAATCATAAAGAGTAAGATTTTGAAATGTCTGTCCTATATCTAGGAGATACTGTATAAGAAAGCTCAGATTTTTGTTTTGTTTTTGTTGGCACAAAACTACCTAAATTTTATTTTTTATTTATTTTTATTTAACCAGGAAGGGCTCATTGAGATTTAAAATCTCTTTTTCAAGAGCGTCCTGGCCAAGATAGGCAGCACCAAGTCATTACAAAAAATTACAGACAGACAACATGAAAAACTACAAGTAATCTAGTAAAAAACCATTGAGTTCACAAGAGTATAACAATATCAAAAACAGCAAATTAAAAACATTGACAGGTCAGGGAATCAGCCTCAAAATCCTTCATCAGTGATTTAAAAACATAATATTTATATTGTTACATGTATTCTTATTCATTTCCTTTACACTTGTGTGTATAAGGTAGTTGTTGTGAAATTGTTGAGATTACTGTTAGATATTACTGCATGGTCGGAACTAGAAGCACAAGCATTTCGCTACACTCGCATTACATCTGCTAACCATGTGTATGTGTCCAATACAATTTGATTTGATTTGATATAGAATGAAGCACACTGAGATTGATCCTAAGAAGGTGTAGTTTATAGTCAGAAAAGTGGTGAAACCACTGCCATCTCCATACAGCCAGATAAAGACAAAATTATACTTATCACTCCTGGAGCTATCAGGAGTCCTCTAGATATTAGAATATCATTTTAAAGATTGGAGGCAGCCTCGGAAGCTTGTAAATGAACCATTAATAAAATGGTTGCCATTTGAGTTTTCTTTTGAAGAAAACAAGGTAAAATCATCCAAAACAATATCAAAATTACTTGTAAAGTTATCTACCCACTTAATAAACCCCACAGATAATATAGACAATATTCTGATATAAGTCACTTAAGACACACGTGCGTCAATCTGAGTAACATAATCAAAAAATCACTATCAATATCTGTCACTTTAGGGTAGAGATATTAGTTCACATCCCGGAAATCTTTTTTTCTCCTGAAAATGTCTGTAGCGTCCAAAAAGTTTGTCATTCACACTAATATTAAAGCTGAGACTCTCACGATTATTGTCTTCGTTTTGCTGTACGAACCAACCGCCCACGGGATTCGTCTGAAGACGTTAACTCTATGTGCCAACTTCTGTTTGTAGCGTCTGAACCGTTTGATCTACAAACTAATAGCCACTGTTGAAAGGGGAGGCTCCCATGAACCAATGGTGTTATAGACCCCAAGTGTCACGGACTCGTCTGAAGGTTATCCATAGAAATTATGGAAGTATTTACCATTGGATCCAAGATGGCAGCATGTCAAGTCGTTTGTTGTGACTAGTACATTTTAACCTACTAATAATCTATTTATTTATGGTTGCGTAACTTCGTGTTTGTGTAGTGCAAACTATTTTATTTTTGCTGGTGTAAAGATCACGGGTCCTCCTCAACTCGCCACTTCATTATTTGAAGTTTACCAAAGTAATAACTCTGGCTGCCCTGAGTTCCTCCTTCGTCCGCGGAGGTCTTGTCAAGCTGCTCCTTTTTGTCTTTCGCCTGGCTGTCAGTGGCAGCTCAACCCGTTCTCTCTATCCCCCTCAACACCCAATCTACCTACACGCGCAACACTCACATGTCTCACATACACGCTGTCCCTCTCTCCACTTACCTTCGTTGGCCTCTTATATTTTTGTCAAGAGAAAATGACAATTTACGTGGTATTGCTTTGTGCACTGACTTTACTGACTCTGGAGAAAACGAACATTGTCGCTGGGTGAGTACATCTGACAATGTGCTCTCCCGTCCATTAGATTTTTGTCTGCAGGAACTCGCTCTTTTTCACTCGGTCCACTCGTCCAAGTGCCGATGCATTTGTGGCATGACGTGAACAGTACGAATTTGTGTCACTACCAAAAGTTTGGTTTTAAATGACTGTTTTGTATTGTCTGGAAACTCACTTGTAGAATTCGCTTGCAGTATGTGTCTCTTAAAAAGGAAGCCGTGCAAGGTTATTAAACAGAGGTGCCTAGTTTCCTTCTTTTGTTGATATCAGGTAACGTGCAACCTAACCCTGGCCCTGATATGCAATGTCTCCAAACCCCTCTGATTTTAATCAATCTGGTTTTGGTATTTCTATCATAAATGTACGCAGCCTGTTGTCAAAAATTGATGGGGTTAGGATTTGGGCTAAATCAACTGATGCTGAGTAATTGTGTTTTCTGAACCTGGCTCAGCAAGTCTATTTTTGATAAGGATATTTGTATAAGTGGTTAAATGTTTATCGCACTGATCGGGTTAAGAAAGGTGGGGGTGTGGCTATATATGTAAATCTAAATTCCATGTAAGTGTGGCAAAGTCTGAAACTATTTGTAAACAGTTGGATTATTTTGCTGCTTGATATTGAGGTCTATAAGGGTCTCTCTATAACTGTGATTGCTGTTATAGACCCCTCTGCTCTCGTGTATGCATTTCTCTCTTTGGTGCACCTTATGTCTAAACTTATTTAACAGTGAAATGACTCTGATTGGTGATCTCAACTGGTGTTGGTTAAAGCCGGTGTCGGATGATTTAAAAATGTTTTGTAATTCTACTGAATTTACCCAGTTCAATCTTAATCGAGTTGACTTACATTCGACTCCACTCGCCCAATTCTTTACATGCCAGATAAATCTACCCTGATTGTAATTTTGATATTTGCAAATGTTCCACATAAATATTCTGCGGTCTGGTGTTTCATTTGTAATGATTTTAAGTGATCCATTGTGCTGTTGTTGCTGTTCAGAGATACTTAAGGTCAAAGACAATCTCCACGTCTTTAATTCGTAAAATGACAATTTGAAGTGTCTTTTATGGAGCGGCTTTCCTTTCATGCATTTGTTTTATTTTGACTGGAGCACACGACCTTGAGCTCTAATTCCCCTGATGTGGACAATGCTGGATGGATCCATTTCTATGTGGTTTTTCCAAATAGTAAAAACCATGCACCTTCTGCGAGCCTTCACGGGTTCAACCGGCGGATAATTCCTTTTTCTTCTTCTGAGCCCCAACTGTCTTGTATTTCATTCTTACGAAGTATCGTAGCGGTAAGCTAAATCTTCTTCTATTGGCATTCTTTAGGAGTAAGATGAAGGTGGCTTTTTCGTATTTGATGTCGGACGCCAGTTGAATATTGTTTTATTGGTTCTTAAGCGAAGACTAGAAGTTTTGGAGGCTATCTAAGTCGTCACTGATCACTGTAACAGAAGATGTTTTAATATTACTTCGTCCATAGTGAAGGCTTTGAGAGTCCTGTTATATTACACAAAACTATGCTTAGATGTTTTCAGACACTTTATCTCTGGTCAGTGGACTCAGTGCCTCTGTCTGAAACACTGGTGGCGATGACCGTGTTGACTACTGCTTCTACTGTACAGACTGTGTTCTAGGATGGCCAGTAGTTCGCTCTGATCGTACAACCTGAAATGTGATGACGATTCAACTCTGTCTGATGTATAACTTATTTGGGAAGTACAGTACTTGTTCGTATAGAAGATCATGTTCAACACATTGTTATTTCTCGTACCATGCTGTTTTGAAGCGTAACTTCGGTACTGTGGCTTACCGACTAGGCATCATACTGAATGTTTGACTTGTTTAATGGATTTGAAGTCGGCCCTTGTACCCCGTTGATCGTCCATGGCCTCGTAAACTGTTTGCAGAACTTTATTCTTCCAAATGCTCTGTCATACCTTGTGGGGAACCGTGTCTCACGACCTTTGGAACCTGTCCTTGTAGTGACGTATGACAGTGTTGTGTGCACCTTTGGATAACCAGGAAGCTGTTCAAACTTAGTTGGATCTCAGAAGTGACATACTGATAGATCAAAGAAAGCCTGCAGGGGTCCTGATCTTTTGGATGCGCCTGCTTTTTAAATCTGGCCAGCTGATTTCATAGCTGACCCACTTGCATATCTGTTCATCTAACCTGGAATGTAAATGCAAATTCCAAGAATCTGAAATCAGCATTTTGTCCTACCACTTTTAAAGGGGGGAGATCCAACACTCTTTAAATAATTATAGGCCCAATCTGCAAAGCTGTACACCCTGGTGAAAATACTTGAAACCCCTTGTTAAGTGAACAGTAAAATGAGTTTTTATTTAACTAACTCTATTTTATCAGTGTAGCCAATCGGCTCAGGAAAAGCATAGCACAATTAACAGCAGCCATGAAGGTTTTATAATGATATCACTGAAGCCTTGACAAAAACAGCACTGTGTCTCACTTTTTATTGATCTCTCTAAGGCTTTTGATACAGTTGATCATGCATATCTAAGGCAGAGATTGTTGAGTGTAGGTCTTTCTGGAGCAGCAGTTGCATGTTTTGCTAACTATCTGTCTGATAGAACTCAGTGCACTCAATTTGATGGGTTATATGTCTGTTAAATTGTCTGTCCTGAATGGTGTGCCCCAAGGCTCTGTTACTTGGTTCCTCTTTTATTCACTATTTATATAAATGAATTTAGACAAAAATGTCCAAAATCACAACTTCATTTTTATGCGGATGATACTGTTATTTACTGTTGTGTCTCATCTCTTACAAAAGCTTTCCAGAACTTGCAAACTGCTTTTTTAACTGGTTCAACATACCTTGTGTCAATTGAAGCTATCTCATACTTGACAAACTAAACTAATGGTGTTTTCTAATGCAAAGAATAGACCTCTGAAAACCTTTCACCTATTACTACTTGTCAGGGCAAGGAGTTTGAGGTTGTAACCTACATATAAAATATTTTGGAATTCTAATTGATCGAGGCCTCTCTTTTAAATTGCATATTCAACACTTACAACAAAAAAATTGAAGGCTGAAATTTGGGATTTTATTTTAGGAATAAGGCCTGTTTTTCCTTTTGAACCAGAAGGAGGCCTAAGTATCAGCACATTTATGCCTTACTAGACTCATGGGGATTTTTATATATGAATGCTCCGCTCAGTGTTTGAGATCAATTGACACTTTCTTTACCATGGCACTTTGAGATTATTTTTAAAACTGCAAAACCCTTACGCACAACTGCACTTTGTATACCAGGGTTGGCTGGCCTTCTCCTAGTCACTCGTAGGCTCAGTCCCTGGTTATACTTTTATTTACAAAGCCATTTTTGGGTTTACTACCTTTTTATTTGGGCATTTTTATTGTTCAGAATGTGGTGGGTACTCTCCTTCGTTCGCTAGACTTTATCCTGCTAACTGTTCGCAAATGTCCCGAACTGAATTCGGTAAAAGGTCTTTTTGTCTCTGCGCCATCGTCTGGGAACACCTTACAAATAATTTTAAACTGGAAAACTTGTCCGATTGGTGTTT